>NC_140939.1:128484406-128671906 GCF_014529385.1 Adiantum capillus-veneris | reverse complement strand
AAGGCCCATGTGGTCGTGAGAGAGAAAAAAAAACCGTACAAAACCTGTACAAGGCCATCACAAGTATGACCTCAGCGAATGCCCACTGGCTCATTGAATCTGTGTGCATCCAGTTCTAATCGTAGAGAAAGTATAGAGCAATCGACACCATACTCCTCACCAAAGCTGCACACATCCTGCAGGTATCTCACCAAACGCTGCAAAGTAACCCTATGCTCAAGGCCAACGTCAGTCTCACTGCATGACTAACTGCTCCCACTGCAATGCACCTACTGCAAATGCAATCTCGGTCTCGAGATCAGTATCTCATACATTACCTTCGCATTGGATGCTAGATTTGATAAACATACATGCCATAAAGATGCTCAAAACCATGAGCAAATCATGCACAAAATCCACACTCAAGTATACATGAGCTGCCCCAAAGTCTCAACTCCCTAAACTTGGAAAACAATCCTATAATCCAAATAGCTGAAAATCAGCCCACATATGCCATTGCAAGGCAAAGAATACCATCCGCCAAAAAGCGCACATCATGTGCATCCACATGGTAATGTAAACGAGCATCAAAGCATGTACCAAATGTGTAGAAAATGAGCATCCAAATGAACTGAAAATTCATCTCACAATCATGCTAAAAATGCTTGCAAATATTTCTACAAATCCGTGCACCACACTTTTCGAAATCTGCTCAATCGCATAAATCAATGCACATAACTTGTGATGAATCCACTCTCGAACCTGAGAGTCCACAAGAATGCATACATCCGCAAAGTGTTCTCAAGGTATGCGTATAAATGTGTTGAAAATATCAACCCACATGCTCTTCACTGAGAGAAAAACATCAATGCGCAAAACAAGAGAATGACAAAAGCTCAATTTGAGCTCTCCAAATGTAGCAAATCACCACAATAGGCATACATAATCTTCAAATTTCCGAATACCCTACAGCTTGTCAGCCCATATCTTCCAAACCGTGCAGAATTTGCAGAAGCTTCCTTCTGCAAAGTTGTAGACCATGCAAAAATGGTTGGGAAGTTCAGGAATGGACATAAAATGCGTTGTTTAACAGGTCTAAATAGATCTGTAAAAATTTGCAACTGTGTACCCTAGATGTGCACGCAGTCTGAGTGACGTGCGTATCTCAAAATTGGTAGAGATTTTTGAGAAAACTTTCTTCTGCAAAGTTGAAGAGGAAAAAAAACCGATCAAGGTTGGCAAGAATTGGCTTGAATGAAGAAGTTTTGGTAGTCCAAAACAGATCTGCAAAAATGTGTTGTAGTTTTTGCTGCTTCTCTGCTTGCCTCCCCGCCGCTGAGCTCCAATGATGCTCCCAGTCCCTGAGCTCTGATACTAGTTGAAGTGCGTGAGTGGGAGCGTATGAGAGTATGTGTAGCAATGGAGAAGAGAGGAGACCTTGTGTTTGCAGGGGCTAAAACTCACTCTCTACATGTGATCCCCCTTATTCTATTATGTACATAATGAATAAGTATAGTGGGAGGGCACCTGGCCTAATCGGTCACATGAGGCTTTACCCCAATATGTGGATACCCCTTAGTGAACCTATACAAGTCTTCATAAGAATAATTTATAAGCACTCTCATGGATTCATTGGTTTTGATAAATCTCACATTCGGTTTGTGGCTTAGCAAATGCCTCTCCTCTAGATATTCTCCCAATCCCATTGTCGAAGGTATTGTAGCATTTCCTACAATTTGCATGTCTTTGAGTGGATTAGAAAACCTCGGTGGTGAATGATTTGTCATGATAAAGGCTCACTCAAAACTCTCAAGATAGTCTTCAACAAGCCCACCTTAGCTTAGTGCAACTTATCCCTTTTTGCCCCTGGTGAGGTTTCTCAAAATTTAGGTATGTGTGACCCTTTGGTCTCTAGAAATTGGTTTTGGGTACCTTAAAAAATTGGTCTAGGTATATCCTATTGCTTGCAAGATTTGTTCTTGGCTATACCTGACTTAATTCAAAGTTGTATCAAAAGCTAGAGCAATTTTAGTGAACTACACTTGAAACATCACTCAAAATAATCTCAGGACCAAGAAAGAGGAACTTTGGCTTGTATCTTGGTCTCTAGAAGGTATTTTTAGCTCAAACTTGATATTTGAGATGTACGCAAGTATATCTAGAAGCTCATCACGTGAGATACCCCCACTATGAAGAGGTACACGAATTGTGATCCATGACCCCCAGTTAAGTTTTGACTCCAAATTTTGAGAGTAACTAGATAAGGTCATATGCAAGCTTTGTACCAGTTGTAGGGAGGCGTTGTAGAACGACCTAATCGTAACCCATACAAAATTATCAAATCCGTGGATCAAAAAACCCGGCTAGGGCATGAAAGCACGAGCATCGGATAAATAGGATAGAGAATTCAAGAGATCTTCTCTCCAATGCAAGTAGAGATTAGCAATGGAAAGACTAACTCTAAACCTACTCTAATCACTAATCAATTAATCTCCTACACACATCAAGCCCACCAAAGTCCGGATTTCTATATACTAGAAACCCCAAGCACACTAATGATAAGCACACACTAATTACGGGGATTTAACATTTGCGAGTTTTTCATTTCAAGTTTTTTTGACAATTTTAGCAATCTTTAGAGTTTTTTAAACCAAATATGTGTCATAGCATAAAGTATCTATTTAATGTAATTTTCAATCGTCATAAGACTCCATATATGTGTGGTTGACGGAGAGAGAAAGTATAAATTCTAGAGAGATAGTATTTATGCGAGTTACCATTGGAAGAAGGATCATAAATCCTTGAGAGAGAGAGAGAGAGTGACTTCTCTTCTAGAGAGAGAAAGTAAAATCATAGAGTTGTATATCACTACGCAGAGAAAGAGAGAGAGAGAGAGACCGAGAGGGCATAACGACGTGAAAATGTAAACAAATAAAATCACCATTTCACAACTCATGCCATTAGAGTAAAATATGCTCGCAACACATGTGATCAGAGTCAAATAATCCACAACATATAATCATACGATAAAGTAAAAAATCATGCAAAATAGAGACAACACTATTTTCAGAGTTAAATAATCCACAACATATATAAATGTGATGAAGTCAAAAATCATGCTAGATAGAGACAATACTATTTTCCCCAAGCTTGAGCTTTTTGAAACAACGTAAGTTTGAGGATGTAAGTACATTCACTAAACTACCACACGATAAGATCAAAATTAGAGTACATAAAAGGATAGACGCCATAAATATAATGGTCACTCTAAAAGGCAAGTAATTTGCTCCCAAATAGATTGCACTCACATTGCTGGTAAGCACAATCAAGTGGCAAGTGCATACCAAACTAGCTGTAACTAAATGGAGGGAGAAATCCTCCTTGGTTGTCCAAGAATAAAAGCGATGTCCATTGGTGAGAGGGTTGGCTGATGAATAATCATGTGCTCCTTAGGTTCAAGTCCGAGCACTTTTGTGTACACATAGTACATATGTTTGCATGCCAAAAAGGATTTGTTGGTATTCTCTTGTTTTTGAAAATCCGGACACGTGCATGTTGGACTCTATTTTATATGAATCTCATAACTATTTTCAGTGAGAACTCGGAAAATTACATGCTCTTGAGACCTTTTCACTTCATCCAAAAATATCATTGTCATACTATTACATGCTTCCAATTTCTTCATGGCCTCTTTAGAGATTCCATGCCTCCACTTTTTCTTCCTTGAGCTGCCACCACCTTCTTTGCAGTCGCCAGCAAGAGGTTGTGGATTTACCATTGAATTCTCTGTCCGAAATCCACTCTGATGCAGCGCGGCAAGTTCCTGTGTGGAGATATTTGTCCCTCTTGCTACTGGCCAAACATTTGGAGCAGGAGGTAAATCTTTGACTTGTCTTTTGATTGATTGAGTATGCAAAATATCATGATTACAAAACCATAACCATTGCTCAATTGTTTTACCCTTGAACATTCTTTCGGACCATATACATGGAGCAACAAGACCAATTGAGCGACTATGCAAGATATTGTCACAATTTTTTCTCCCTACCATTCCAAAACATTTTCTTTGACTTTGAATGGGCATTCTCCTGAGGGCCCACTGAGTGCGTGGCACATCACTCTCAAACACATTGTTTCTTTGAGATGACAAAGGTGTGGTTATTTCTTTTTGAGATCCAATATCATCATCAGTGTCACTAGTTTGCAGCGGAATGTTAGAAATACCTGGTGCTTGGGTATCAAACTTGATTTTTATTGGTCGACCGCGATGGTTTCGTTGCTTAGATTCCATGACATATTCCGTCCGATGGGAGCTACTTGTTCCTGTTCTGCCTCTCTTTTTGTTGTTGTACTTTTTTCTTTGTGCCAATGGGAAATTCAAAAAACATGAATTAAAATTAATAAATTTCATGTATGAAAAGCTTATAAATATAGAAGTATAAAGTAAAAAAAAAAACTTACATCTGTTCCAATTCCTCCCAGTGTGAAATTCGTTGCTCCCACCATTTAAACCATCTGCTCACTCTTGTGATGCTCTCTGTAGATAGATGCTGTCTCCACCATTTTTTAATTGAAAGTGCCTTTTGAGATGCAAGCACAATGGTCTTACAAGATCTCCATTCCTCACACATATCAATGTGTTGATTTGTTAGATGTTGAGGTATCCACTTTTTAGCATATTTGTGGAGACTCTGCTCCCAATGAAATAGGCACGACCGTTCACGTCCCTCCATGATATTATCTGGCCCGCCATTGAAGACTGTTCGAATAGCATTCCAATTTGCACCAGCTTCATCAGACATAAAACTTGCAAAGTTAGCTGCACCATGTCCGTACTTTTCCATTGTTGAATTAAGGTTCTCCCAAAAAATAGCTTGAGTCTTTGCATCCTCCTCTTTAGTTTTACATATAGCAATTATTTGTAGTGATCATATGCTGCAAGATATTCAACATAAACATTTTCATACATCTTCTTTTATTTAATGATAAAAAAAGACGAGATCTTTAAATACTTAAAGATTACCTTGGATCATAAACTGAGCATGACATTGTTGCCCATCCATCTATTCTATGGGTAAAATCAAAATGTACCCACGCATTTCTCAAGTCACCAGTTTCAGTTCTTTTCATCCGATTTACTAGATCAATCCCAGAACCTGGTCCTTTAGTGGACATTTTAAATAGGCTAGGAAGCACTTGTCATCCTCTTCACCCTGTCCAAGAAATCTACTTCGATGGAAAAAAGGAAACATGCACTTTTTTTGAAGCAATAAAATATTATCATATCCATCCCCAATAACAACACCTTGACTCTTCCTCTCCTTTGAAACAATTGAAGAAAACCTACATGATGCATCACAAGAAGGCTAAATTTATAATAGTTAAAAAATTAACAAATTCAAGGAACAAAATTGAGTTTCTCTTACCCTTTGGTTTGAACCAGTGGCATCATTTCTTCCAAAAAATCATTGAATTGTACATCGAATGTAACTTCAACTTCCTCACCAATCAAGGAGTCAAGAACAAGTTGTTGAGCCACCAACATTTGAATTTTTCTTGGGCCACCCTTTTCTATTTTTAGTACTGCACCTACCAGTTTCCGCACTCTTGAAATAGCAGCCCTAGAGGTTCCTGCCTTAACATTATGACAATGTTTACCAACATGTATTGCCAGTCGCGACATTGTAACATCTCTAGGCAAAACATAATAGATTTTGCAGGGACAAGCAGCAACACAAGTAACAACCTTCTGACAATAATGACAAGTTATTGTTGTATTCTCTTCCATTGCAAGGTAGTCCTTTTTGACATGTCTGTCCAAATATCCATGAAAATCTCTACTATTAAATTCTTGCTCCTTAATATAATGAGGACACGTTGAATAATTGCACTGCATGCATACCAAACATGGCTTAGACGAATTGTGCATGCTATTGCCATGGTTGTCACAGATGGGCGAGTCCACAAGTGACCATCAAAGCGTTGTTCCATCCCTGTCATTCATTTTGTTTTATCCTGAGTCGCAGGTAACTCAAAACACAAATTTCCATCATAATGTTGTGGAAGTTCAACAACTTGCAAAGGAGCTCCACATAATGTTAACAGATCATTTAACTTTTTTGCCCCTGGATTTTGTTGAATCCAAATGATGATTGACTGAGTTTTGAGTTGTCCTATATCGTCACCACTACTTTCAAGATGCACAATGCTTAAAACATCTTCAGATATCTCTTTGTCATTTCCTTTCTCATTGTCAGATATCTATATAAATGTGTCTGAATGAATTATCTCAAACAATCTCGAAAAAGATCCATATATTAAGAAATGCTGATGACCTTCGATATCCCATTGTGGTTGCAGTAAGACTTTTGTTAGGCCACAATCACTTTCAATAAGAGCAGATAGTGACTCAAAATGGCAAGATGGAGGCAGCAAACTCTGCAAATAGTAAGCACTAAGCAACAATGAGTTTCCCTTCAACTGAATGTCGCGATTGACTATCTGACCACCAACCTTTCAAGTTATTGTTACTTTCATGTTGGGCATATTCTCTCTAGCAAAAGATTACACGGTGGAGATGCGAGAAAACTGTGGTGGATCAAGTGAAGATGGTGAAGGTTAACGAAAGTCAAAGATAAAGTGAAGGTTAATGAAAGTGGTGAAAGTTAATGAAAGATGTGAAGGTTAATGAAAGTGAAAGATTGGTAGGTAGACGAAAAGACAGTTACATAAGATCTTGTGACGGCTCAAATAATAATGAAAATCATAATTGAAGAAGTGCATTTAATATATGACGGTTGTGAATGTATGTGCAGTGGAATATGTCATCAAATTTGAGGGGCCATTTAATTTCTAAATGGTGGTTCAAGGACTGCATTTAATGCAGTCTAATAGTGTCTCCATCTTGTGTGTGTGTGTGTGTGTGTGTGTGTGTGTGTGTGTGTATACATATATACATATGATTGTGTGAGTGTGTGTATAAAAAGCGTAACATTCTATATGACCGACTTTGTATAAAAAACGTAGCAATTTTTTTAGTTAAGTTATATATATGCTTCCATCTTGCCATTTTATATATATGTGTGTGTTTTTTTGGTAGTGTGTATATATAATTTTTTTAGTTAAGTTATATACATTACTGTGCATGTGTATAAATGATTTTGTGGGTGTGTGTAAACAACGTAGCATTTTTTTAAGTTAAGATATATATAATTAGCTCTAGAGAGTGTATGTATGTATGACTATGCACATAGTTTTTCCATCTTGTGTGTGTGTGTGTGTGTGTGTGTGTGTACAACTTAACTTTAAGAATGCTACATTTTTTATACACACAAACACATACAATCATTTTTTTAAATATATGGTTATGTGTGTGTGTGTGTGTGTGTGTAAAAAACGTAGTATTTTTTTAGTAAAATTATATATATGAATCCATTTTGCGTATATCTTTGTGTGTGTATATACATATATATATATATATAAATGAATGTGTGTGTGTGTGAGTGTTTATACCACAATATCATTTTTTGTAATATATGGTGTGTGTGAAAAAAGTAGTAGTTGAGATGAAAGTGGAGTGAAGTTTAAGTGGAGTTTTAATTGAGATTAAAGTGGAGTGAAGTGAAAGTGGAGTTTTTATGTGAAGAAGGAGATGAAAGTGGAGTTGTGCTGTGAAGAAGAAGGAGTAAAAGAAGACAAGCTATTGTGTGTGTGTGTGTGTGTGTGTGTGTGCGCGCTTACCTGCGCACGCTTGCCCGATCCACCGGAGGAGCTCCATTGGAAAGGCATGGGGGAGCTCCAATGGAGCTCCTATTGGACCTCCTCCGGTGGATCGGGCGAGCGTGCGCAGGTAAGCACACAAACACACACACACTCACACACACAGTGATACACACTTTCATTCACACACATCAAAACACTTGCACACATAGCACAAACACACACACAATCATGCATACGCACACACATTACACTTGCATACACACACATACATACACCCACATATATAAACACTTGCATTCACACCATCAACACACTTGCACACATAGCACAAACACACACACAATCATGCATACGCACACACATTACACTTGCATACACACACATATATAAACACTTGCATTCACAACATCAACACACTTGAATACATACACATATATAAACACTTGCATTCACAACATCAACACACTTGAATACATACACATATATAAACACTTGCATTCACAACATCAACACACTTGCATACATACACACATACACCTATATAAACACTTGCATTCACAACATGAACACACTTGCATACATAGCACAAAAACACACAATCATGCATATAGAGACACACATATTACACTTACATTCACACACACACACACACACACACACACACACACAAAATAGTGCATACATCCACACACACACACACATAAACACTTGCATTCACACACATCAACACACTTGCATACACACATACTAAACACACTTATAGTAACAATTACAATGATGTAAGAACAGGTCGTTGTAGAGAAGAGGTATACAGTCAAAGTGGATATGTATTTTTCCTTGCCATGAGCAAGTTGAGAATGGTTTTTTTTTTAATTTGCATTTTACGCCGTTGTGCTGCCAAAATTTAGAAGTTTATATTTGTATTTTCATTGCTAAGAAGATTTTTGTTGTTTGTGATTGATAGATTATGGCTCGTACACCATCTAAACGTTGCAGGACATGTATCTCTCAAAGTAAGTTCAAATACATTAAGCTATTTGTGTTCTTTTTTTTTGTCTCATCATACTCACTAAACTAGTTGTGTTCTTATTGTTTTTTGCTTGTAGAAGTAGGATACACATTAAGGTCTGGCACTACAGGGCATAGGGCCAATGCACGATCTTCCATTGCTTCTTTCAATGTCCGTCGAAAGGAGGATATTTTGGGTGATGTGCATGAAAAAGAGGATATATTGAGTGATGTGCATGAAGAAGAGGTGTTCATAGATATTCATGCTACACAAGGTGAATTGGTGGCTCACAGCGTGTCTAAAGCAACAACAATTGTTGCTAAACCTCACGATCATTCCACAGTATTTGGAAAGGATGTTCATGGTCGAATATTGGAGGAGATTGTAGAGGGTTTTATTGTAAATAGAGGTGGGGAACCTCCTCGCATTCCTCTCTGCAGATTGATGGAAAATGAAGCCATTAGAGCGGTGGGTCCAGGCACTGAGGGCTTGGTGAAAAGGTTTGAGATGTCTGGATACAATGTGCTTGGAGCTCCATTTCTTGTGTCATTTAAAGAAGCCAGGCCATGATCAACATTATGTTTCCGACTTAGACAAAGATGAATGGGGGCCTATTTGGCAAGAAATAAGTGATGATTTTGATAATTCCCTTCCCCTTGAGTGGGAAGACTTAAGGGGAAAAAAATTTATCGTTTGGGATGGTAATCACCGTTTGAAAACTTGGATGCGCTTAATAAAAACACGTAAGTGATTTATTTTTTGTTTAATGTAAAGTTGACTTGTATTACTCTATGCTTTCTAATTTTCTTTTTTGTTGTTGTAGAATTTTCAATGATAAAGTGGAGACATTGTTCTGTGAAGTGTCAATTTGTCAATGCTGATAGAAGTGCAGAGGGGGAACTTATGCTAGCTAGCTTTGCGCTCTCAAAATGAGTAGGCACATTTGTTGTTTTGAAAGTTATTGCTGTTACTGTATCGATTTCATTCTACTGCCATTTAATTTAAGATATTGTGGTTTAGGATTGGTAGAATCACTGTGAGCACAAATTTTGGGTAGGAGATCTTCTTGTTCCAAAAACTGGCTGTGGCAAGCAAAGATTCTTTAATAAAAGACTTTCCCCAAGATTGGATTCGATGGATAGAGGTAGAGCTTGCTTGTGAGAAGAAGGCATCTAAAGGGAGTTGGTACAACGCTCCTGCTCTTTTATTAGCAATGCTCATATGGAAGGTATATTTTTTTGCCTTAAAGTACACTTTTTATGTAATTTCTAAAACTTGACATTATTTTGTAAAACCTTACTTTTTTTTTCATTTGCTCTACAAAAGGAAGACTTTGACTTGTCTCTTATCAAAAGAGATGCAAGAGATCAATGATCCCTCGATTTCACTGCCAGAAAAGGAAATGGTTGCTCGAGGAAGAGTAGAAAAAATATTCAAAGAAAGAGCTTATAAGGTAAACACTTTCTCTTCTCACCGTTTATGTTTGAATTTCTACAAAATTGAGTTGACATGTCATTTGAATTTGATTTATTTCATTGAAAAATTGATTTGATTTGATCTCGTGCTAATGCAACATAGATGTTGGCCATTTCCAACCCCGCCAATGGCCAGGGGTTCTTCTCTTTATTATTTAACTTCAATTGGATAAGAGAAAAGGATCAAGTGGGCCTTACAAGAGACAAGGTCCACTCTTTGGCAACTTCTAAAATATCACCAGAGAGGTAATAATTTTTGGTTTGTTTATTGTTTTCTCTATAGGAAAAAGAAAATATTGCACTCTTTGATGCATTGCCATGTAGATGATGTAACTTCTGAACGTTATATTAGTGCAATGAAATTTAGAATGTACTTGCGTAAAGAGTGGTATTGGGGAAGTATCTTGAAGCAATTCTTGAGGATAAAAGGGAAAATGATTGAAGAAATTCCGGAGGTCTTTGAAGCATGGTTTCATCAACAATTGAGGGACCACATTGATAAAGCTTTTGTGGAGCTTTGGAGTAAGCTCAACACAAAAGAGTCGGATGAAAAAATTCCAGAGCTTATGGAATCTTCGAGGACAATATTATTCAGGTAATACAATTGATATCTTTATGGTTTTTATTCTATTTTTTACTTAGAGTTTGTAAAATAAATAAGTCACTTAGGAAAGGATCTCAAATAAAGTTAATTGCATTTTATGTAGATGGCTAATTCAGCTTTACGACGATCAAACTTTGTTGGAGAACTTGCCAATTGTTGCTGTTGAAACTTGGAGGGACCTCTCTTGTGAGGAGTGTATGTATCCACTATATATGAGAGATTATGGTTTGATTGCTTGGGAAATTGAGTATTGCCCTTGGTGGCTAGATTACACTCGAGGCACCTACCCACGTGATGAAGGGAACTTATATAAAGGTTATTTTTGGCATTTATAAAAACTACAAAATTGTTAACGTGCTCATACTATTTAGATTATGTTTGTGAGAAATATATTTTTGTTTGATTTAGAGCACTTTCTTGAAAGAAATGAAAATGGTATTGAGGAGATTGGCTCAGCTTCCAAGAAAGCCACCTCTTCGAAAAGAGTAAAAAATAGTACAATCTCCTCTATAAAGAAACGATTGGATTTTGTTAGATCCAAGAAGCCCAAGAAGTCTCCCAAAAAGAACCAAAAAGGTGCTCAAGGCTCCACATGTAAACTTGCTTGTGTAGATATCTAGCTGTCACTTTCTTTCTACTCAACAATTCTTGATGAAATATTTTATTTTCTGATTATGCAGTGCCTTCCATAGATTGTGATGTGAGCGTTATTGGCAACATGCTAGATGTTTACAAAATTTCTCTCGATGATGAGAAATGGTAAACACATGTGAAAAGAAAGACTAACTATGTGTGGTGTGTGTTGTGAATGTTTGAAATACATGTATTTGATCGTATGCAGGATCTTGGATTTTCTTCATTCAGCCCATGTTGATGGGGAAAAGAGCAATGAAGTGGCCTCTTTTTTTTTCGGATTTTCCAACAAACATTAAAGTTGAAAATTTTTCGGAGAACGAGGTATGCATCCTTCAAAACCACAATGGACAGTCTATGATAGTTTTGTAACTTTAATTAAATTAACAATGCGTATTATGCAGGTCCCTCCATGGAATCAATTCTCTCGAAAATTAAGTAAGAAAGTGGCCGTAATAGCTTCAAAGTATGTGGAAGACAATGGGTGGTACATCACCCTAAGCTCCACTGATCACTTTGTCATTGTGTCTAGCCATGCCATTGAGATGGGATTCAAAATGATGCACACCATCCTTATTTTGATCCCCGACGGTTATGTGCGAAAGACCATTGAGATTGAGAGAGTAAGTAAATTTATTTGCTGATTGAAAAGCATGCTCGTAGTTTTCTTCAATTAGATCACATTCTAATTGTAATTTATAGGTGGAAACACTATTGCTAGGATTGTTTTATCATAAGGGTCAACGTCCTATCTACCATCGACGAGATGGAGAGAGCGTGGACAAGAACTCTTTTAATGCCAAGTCCGGAATATTGGTGGAGCGCGCTGACGGAGAGTACATTGGAGGACACGCTCTTAGAGGTGCCGCCGAGCGTAGCCTTGACTTCTTTCGGTAAGAATATATGCTTCCTACTATGCGTTATTGGACTATGTTACATAAAGTAAAAATGCTCATATTTTTTGCTTTTTTTAGCTGGCTTGTGCGGACATTTACTGCGGAGCACACCTACATTGTTGATATGTTTTCTAGATGTGGTGGCTTGGGCAATGTTTGCGTTGAGTTGTCTAGACACTGTCTCTACATAGATAGTGATCCAGAGGTCTTCCATCAACATCTTTCATGCTTCAAGGCTCCATGTGTACGTGCTATTTTAGCAGTTGATGCAAATAGTGATGAGGAGACTGATTGGCAACAATATGAGCCCGGATCAAATTGCCCTTGATTGACATCAACATTGGTATTATCTATCGTTTTTTCTAGTTTGTGATTTTTATGGAACGACGTGTGACCATGGTGTTTGGGTGCCACTTTTTTGGTATTACTGAAGACATGTTGTTGGTGTTGATCGTCCTTATCAATTCAGCCATGATTTCATATTTATTATGCTAGATAGAACTTAGTTGAGATCTTTGGATTTACCAAAGTAAAATACCAACACATGCTTTTTTGCGTATGTAATTTCTTCTTCCTGTGAGCATTCGCTGCTGCATGGAAGCAAGTATGGAATGGGAATTTTTTTAGTTTGAATTTTCATGCCGTTATGCTGCCGAAATTTTGATTGCTTGTCAATATAATCATGCTTTTTGTTCATGTTTGAAAACATAATCATGGTTTCATGTATACAGAAAAGTTAGTTAAGCTTCACGGAAGCAAGGATGGAATGGGAAAGTTTTTTGTTTGTATTTTCACGCCGTTATGCTGCCAAAATTTTGATTGCTTGTGAATATAATTATGCTTTTTGTTCATGTTTAGAAACATAATCATGGTTTCATGTATACACAAAAGTTAGGCAAGCTTCACGGAAGCAAGTATAGAATAGGAAAGCTTAACGAATGTTAGGCAAGCTTTCACAGAAGCAAGTATGGAATGGTTTTTTTAATATTTTTCACGTTGTTATGCTGTCAAAATTTCATTTGCTTGTCAGTATTTCTTTACACTGTCGGTCTAAGAATATATATAGTTTTATATATAATATTTATATTATATATATATAATATCTTTTTATTTATTTTTTTATGTGTGTGTGTTTATGTACGCAAGCAGTTCTTCAACTCGGTAAAGTGTTTTTAAGTACTTGTTTATACAATATATATAGTTATTTATATGTGTGTGTTTATGTACGTATGCAGTTCTTCAACTCAGTAAAGTGTTCTTAATTACTATTTTATATGCAAGAGTCTATGCGTGTATCATTACTTTAAGGTCTCTGCCCAAACAAGTACAACCATCAATATTTTTTAGATTCCTAGTTTCAAATTGGCTTATTAGGCATTCATCCTTGTTTGCAACAACACCTACATGGACAGGAAACAACATTCTACTAAAAGTAGGGTAAATACTAAAGACATGCCCATCTTTTTCTTGCATTATATAAAGAACTCACATCGATTTTCTTTACGTTTGGTTTTCAAACAGCTTGTAGTTACATTTGGTGGTTCAATTTAGCTACTACAAGATATCAACAATACCCTAAATTATGACAGATCTTGAAGATGTGTTAGTAGACCAGGCCGATTAAAAGTATCACAGCTACTTCAATAATAATAATTCAGACAGAGACATATGAATTATTCTCGCCAAGGCATTGAAGAGTGGAACACCATCATATAGTTAAAATAAGCATCATATAATTAAAATAAGTTGTTTACATGATTAGGTAGGGAATCAAACCTGCACACACACACAATACAACTTGCATCACACTAGTACAATTTATCATGTGCTAGTGCATATTTATTTAACTATATATATTTAGTGCATAATTATTTAAATCTTGCCTCAATCTTCTACCACATTAGAGCCAGAGATGTCAACCAGGTTGATTGTGTGTTTGCAGACAAGCAAATGGTCAATCTCCGTCTGTAAAGCGGCCCTTTCGAGAGCTGTCTATGTACCCCCATGACTCCCACTTGCCCAGAGCTTCTCGCATTGTCTCAAATCCATCATTGAGTTCCTAGTCTCCAGTGTTGCGAGTGCGATTAAGGTGGTTGAACATCCGGATCGCATTGTTTGTGTCATGCTCTCTCTGTGTAAACATCTTCTTTTCTTCAAGAGGTGCGTTGGGGGGGAGTTTGTGAAGCTCTTCATGGATTTTTGCAACTACCTCATTACCAGTAGTTTCATATCCTATAGGCATTGTATAAGTACTGGGAAAATGAAAAAATCTCTCTTGATTAGCACCTCCGATTCACTTGTGCAGCATATGCTGCTTGCCTTGTAACATTTATATAGGCTAAAGCAGCATGCTCTCAAAAAGCATTGATAGTGATGGAATAGTGGCATGTGTTAGTGACATGAGGGGTCCCACGTAGCATATGCTAACTACTAAATTGGAGCGTGCAATAATATATGCATGATTTATCAATATGAATATTATAATCGTCTACTACTCCACCACTAACTTTTAAAGTTGGGAGTGCAATAAAATATGCATGATTTGTCACTACGATTATTATTCCCCTATAAGATTTATAAGCATCTAATATTGCAATGAGTAGACACCACTAACTGCCTCTCTAAGGGCTCGGAAAACACTATGATTATTATTCCCCTATGAATACTATAGGCATATAATAGTGCAATGAGTAACCACCACTAACTGCCTCTCTAAGGGCTCGGAAAACATTATTTGTGGACCCGGCTTTGGAACCTTTTCACACGCATATGAACAGGCAAACTCTCTCTCTCTCTCTCTCTCTCTCTCTCTCTCACACACACACACACACACACGTGAGTAGAAAACGTGCACACAACCTCCTTCTTCACAACAAAACTCCACTTTTACTTAACTCCACTTTCATCTCAATTAAAATGTGGGATATTTATAAAATATATACATTAAACCAACACATAAACAATTCTATACCAAGTTACTAAACGAAATAATTTGAACCGGCTTGAGAACCTTCTTGCCCAAGGAATTTTTTCATTTTGAACCTATCTTTCCTCTCTCCCCCTCATCTCCCACTCTCAGGCTCTCTCTCTCTCTCTCTCTCTCTCTCTCTCTCTCTCTCTCTCTCTCACACACACACACACACACACACACACACACGTGAGTAGAAAACGTGCACACAACCTCCTTCTTCACAACAAAACTCCACTTTTACTTAACTCCACTTTCATCTCAATTAAAATGTGGGATAGTTATAAAATATATACATTAAACCAACACATAAACAATTCTATACCAAGTTACTAAATGAAATAATTTGAACCAGCTTGAGAACCTTCTTGCCCAAACTTGAGCCGGACTTTTTTCATTTTGAATCTATCTTTCCTCTCTCCCCCTCATCTCCCACTCTCAGGCTCTCTCTCTCTCTCTCTCTCTCTCTCTCTCTCTCTCTCTCTCTCTCGTTGTCGGTACTCTCACACCCGGATCCTATCTCTATTTCACAAGTATGTTTTTCTCTCTCCGTCTAATCCTTCTTCTCTCTCCTTCCCTCGGTACTTGTTTAACATACCACAATGCCACCTTAGAGAGCATACATATGAGTGAAATCCATGGTTCTATAAACTCGAAAAAGCATCACCTATAGAAAAAAAACACGAATTGATTAACTCGCAAATAAAATTAACCCACTAATTACCACATGTCAATTAAGGCACTTCATCAATAGCTACACACACGAGGTGAATGGTGCTAGAGCTTCATAAAACCTATCTACACACAAGCAAAGAATAGGGCACACACACAAATTACAAGATTAATACCCAACTTAATCATCCTAATTTGTGATGCTAAATATCGCAAATCAATTGCTCGTAGAGAGATAAAAGTAAATACTAGAAAGAAGTACATACATCTCTCAAATCTAGAATAATGAAAGTGTAATACTACTTCATGACAAGATGAAATGTAGAAAAGAAGTAGACTAATGAGAAAATACGAATTAGATTAATCAAGAAGAGCTTACTTTAATTACAATGGTTAGCACTAGCCTCTCAAGCATAGACATCAAGCTCAAGGCTAAGCCAAAGAGTGAACACTCTAGAGAGAGTGAGCTCTCAAAAGTGGATCCTCAAGAGTGGATACTCAAGAATGAAGCCTCCTTGCCTAAAGGCTTCTTTTTAAGGGCTTTCACCACAATCCCTTCTACTATGGGTTTAATCTTGATCCCTCAAACTACCATATACAACTTTGGAACTCCAAGTGAGCCCAAGACTTATACAAAATGTGTTGGAATATTTTGTACAACCACAGATATATCCCACTTGATGCATATTTGGTGTAGCCTATGTTAGCCGCTGCTAACATTCCCCCCTTCCTAATTTGGCGCACGTCCTCGTGTGTCGGTGAAGCAAGACACGGTGACATGGTAGAAAGCAATTCCATGGAAGAAATGTTAAGCTGCAAAACATAAGAACAAGTAATGAGTATCAAAGGACAACAAGGATATAAAACATGAAGTACAATGAGCAATCATGCACGTGAATTTTTGCTTTTAAAGGATGGGTGAATCATAGTAAAAAACTAGACAACATAAAGCAGAAAAGACACCGATACTATTGTGAAGATTAAACCACTTGAAATTTCAGTTTTATGCATGAAACCCAAGTAATCAATTGTGACACTAGTCTAATGCAAGTTCATAAAATTACTAGCTTAAAAACTATGTGACCAATCTTAATAAATCATTCAAGTCTATCATGTCTATGGGCTATAAAAAAGCTCCTAATTTATTAGTACATTGTCATAGCTTTTTGAAGCTCATGGAAGTTTTGTTTTTGTCATTCATTGAAAAAAATAAAGCACAATACAAGGCTACCACCCCAAGGAAAGTCTAGGTGCGACTCTCGGCTCCTTGAATCCTCAAGAAGGTGTTCCAAAAGCCTACTAGCCTACCAAGGCGACGGCGGCTAACCCCTATCAGCCCAGGGTATCAGTTTAGAGCCTTGACCAAGCGAGCCAAGGTGATTCCCCTTGCCTGCCAAGTGCCAATAAGATGCTAGGCCTCACATAGACACAACATAACATAGAAATTTTCTTTTCATGTGCCTAGTAGCATTTTTGCTACTTTTTCTTGACACTTTTTTGTTTCTTTGATTCATTCTTTAACACTTTTCTATTGCTTCCTTTATGAGATGCTTATGGCAATTGGACTAAAGAGACTAAAGCCTAATCATAGCCCTAGGTCATGTTAAAAATGAATGGAGTATTAAGACTATTACTAAGAGTCTATGACTAATGAGAAATGATTGTACATTAACCTCAGGTCAAGGCCAATTACCTATGGTTAGCACACTTAAAACCTAATTTTTTGATGAGTTAATTTTCACAAAGAAAATCTTGTTGAAACTTTAGGATGCCTAGATTTCGAACATGAAAAAAACATAGCTTAAAAGCAAAAATCACTTAGGCCAAGCATAGAGAATGGAGAGATGAACAAAAGAGCAAAATCATGGAGGATTACACCTATTCATGCTCTTTGTGCATCCTTGAGCAAGCATCCCCTTTGTGTAGAGAAGTCTCTTGATCTTTTTATTTGCAAAAGAAGCTTTTTGAAGCTAAGTGTAAACACAAGCTACAAAAGACAATTATTGAAATCCACACAAAACAAACAAAAAACATTAATGAAAACCTAAAGCTAGGGTCTTGCATACCCGAATTTGCCAAAGGGAAAAAACCAAGGGAAAAAAGTGCCTTTAGTTATGCACATGATGCTCTTTGATAGCAATTTTATGCATACATATAAAAAACGAGAGGGAATGAGGTTCTTCATAAGCAAATTTTGCAATTTAAAGTCTCTCATGCAGTTTGGTTAATCTCTAGCTCAATGAAAATATGGGAAAAACAAGCCAAGAGCTGAAAATAATGCAACTTTTGAATGAAATGAAGTGGCTCTCGAACGCCAAATTTTACAATTTAAAGCTTTTTCAAAAAGTTGGCTAACACTAGCTCATATGAAATTTTACATTTTTAGAGCAATCTATGAGCTAGAGATTACTGCAACTTGATGAAATAAAAATGAATGGCTCCCAATAGCCAAATTTTATACTTGAGAGCTCCAAAAAAATTTGGGTAAACACTAGCTCAAATGAA
The DNA here is from genome assembly GCF_014529385.1 of Adiantum capillus-veneris. NCBI lineage: Eukaryota > Viridiplantae > Streptophyta > Polypodiopsida > Polypodiales > Pteridaceae > Adiantum > Adiantum capillus-veneris. The sequence goes on along the minus strand of NC_140939.1, from coordinate 128,653,443 downwards.
AACATTTTCATTTTAGACCAAGAAATGAGCTAGAATGTATACAACTTTTAATCCAAATAATTGGAATGGCTCTAAGTAGCCAAATTTTGCAATATTTTGCAATGATGACTGCTGCTTGGATCAATGAAAGCACACTCCTTCCACACACCTCCCAATACAAGCACTAAAATAATTTAAGAACAATCATAAGCCCAAAATTTTATTGCCCTCTCATGGTCATTCAAACTAGCACAATGGTTAGTGCTATGCAATAATTTTTCTTTGGAATTAAGCATTAAAACTGTATCAAGAAATGCACACTCTCGACCAAGTGTCAATGCATCATTTGGTTGTTAAAAGTGAAGCTTCATGCATGTAAAATGAACTTGTCTTTTAGTGTAAAAAGCTCTTGATCAAACTATGCACCATATCATGCTCAATTGCAAACCCAATCCTTGTATAGAACCTCAATTCATGACACATTAAATGCACCAATGTGCTCTTGATGTAGCAAGTTTATTTTATACAAATCAATATGGTCACTAAATGCAAAAAAATGGTAGATTAGTCTCTCACATAACCAATCTAGCACCCATAACCATGTCATCCCCAATTTTATCATCTAATGAGGCTAATCATGCATAACCTCTAGGAAAATTGACTCTACCCGCTAGTCGAGATGATGGTGGATGTTACAATGTACATAGCCAAACATTGCGGCTTCCCCTTGCTTAGTCAATAAAATGTTTTCTTTGCTACTCACTCCTTCAAAACAATTTGATAATTAGTGCATGCAAGTATTCTGGCATTCAAAAGTGAGCACTAAATTTCTTTGCAAGTTCCGGAAGGGGAGCGAGGCGCGAGGTGTGGGAACCCCATCTTACCCTTTGATTTTATCTTTTGTTGAAAAAAGAAACCTTAATTGCTTTATTTTTATGCCTTTTTTTCTTTTTGGCAGTGTTGACTGAGTTGGCAACGTGGTAGGGCGATGTGTGTGTGCGTGAGCTGAAAGCCGCCAGGTGGACTAGCAGACTGTCAAGATTGAAGGGGCTGAGGATGGCGGGCCCTGCGTGGTGCAGTGAAATATAAGAGAGAGACTGAGAGCACCGGTGAAAAATCAGCTTGTGTGTGGTTGCAGGCTATGAGCCACGGCAGGACCAACAACGTGTGTGTGTGGCGAAAACGCCAAGCCAGGCGAGCATATCACACACGTGTGTGTGTGTGTGGTATGACGAGCCAAACTGGGCAGCTAGTCTAATAACGACAATGAGGGTGTGTGTGTGTTATGAGCGCCAAGCCAAAAGGAGCCTGAGACAAGCTGTGGTGGGGTTGTGACAAGCCGGCCATCATGGGCATGAGCATGAGGTAACACTTGAAGGCTTGGATTCAAAACAAGCTGCGGGGCCAGTGTGCGGAAGCTCCCGAGTCCCATGACCAACAACAGAAAGGAATGTCTATTCTCAAACCCAAAATAGTGGCCAAATGGTCATGAGATGGAAAGTATTGCAAGGCCAAGGCAAGCGTATCAATTTTTATTTTCATGTTTCTTTTAAAAAAATAAAAATCGAGAAGAGTATGTTCTTTCGACGAGATAGTGTGTGTGGCGAGTTTGAACTCAAGGCAAGCAATCACCTCATGGATTCAAAACACATGTCACAAACGGATAAGATATGAGTGAATTCATGAAGCCACGTCTGAGATGAGAGAGAGAATCACAAGAATGTGTGAGTGTTCAAAGTTAAGTTCAAACCTCCATTGATATTAAAATCTGGCTAATAAAAGTACCCATATTTTGGTCTCGATTGATCGCATTCTTCAAGACATATGGTATGTAACACATCAAAAGTTGATCCATTAATGATCAAAAGAGGTAAAATAATTGAAATTGATGTTTATTATACACTATAGGACATGGCATATGTACAACATAGTGCACCCATTTACAAAACCATTCCCAATTATCATGCAACTTGGGTTGCCCAATTTCAATATCCCAAATCATTCAAGCCCAATGAGGTTTGTCATTTCCGTTTTTACAAAGCTTCACACTCGTGATTATGAAAACTCATGGACGCACAAATTAAGAAATTCTTACCATATCCAATCTCATGGACATACATGACAATGGTACTATGTAAAATCATTTTCAATTGTGTATCAATCGAATCATCCCAAATCAATTATACACATAGAACACCAACCATTTTAGGTCTTTTAATCATCATAATGGGAAACCAAGACCAGTTATTCATCTTCTCATTGGATAGATCATGCCATTGCATAGGCACACACGTTAGTGCATTTTTTTCATGTTCATCAAAATTGATTCATCATTAGCATGGAAATAGACTAAAAATATTCATAATTGAGTACCAATTCAGTGATATATCTCAATTCTCAGAGCCAATTTGACACACACATCAATTATTTGGCCAAATTAATCATCATAATTGGTAAAAATACCAATTATTCATTCAAGTACCGGATTGCACATGCCATTGAGTAGGCACACACACCCAAATTTAGGCCAAAATTTTATGCAAAAATTACATCAATTCCACATTGCAATGCACAAATTGCAAACTTGGTCAAGCATATTTGAATTCATTCATGCTCAATTTCCAAAAAATTAGAACTATTTTGACCCAATCAAGCAATGCACACACTCAAAAATTAAGCACAAATGATCAAATTTGGCTCAATTGGCAATGCATTTAGGCTTACACCTAATGCTTGCACACACTTTTCATGCAACTTTCATAATAAAAAACCATTTAGGTGCTCTAATTGACTATCAATCATAGAAAATCAAGTGGCCTTGGATAGGCACACACACTCAATTTTTGCCCAATTTTTTGGCAGTTAGGCTTATCCAATGATTGAATTAGCGTAACATACACATTATTTACATGATTTCATACTCATGTACCATCAGTTCCATCAATTTTTATGTATGCACACATTCAAGATTAGGTGCACACACACTTGAAAGTTTTGACAGTTTTTTCCAATGCACACACACAATGATTTTTATGCACACACATGAATTCTTGATGAGAATTAAGCATTATTTGGATATACACAAAGATTATTAGTAACAATTTGACTATCAATTTCATTCCAAGTGTATCAAATTAGGTGCAAAGTGTAGGTCAATTTGTGTTACACACCTAATTTTAGCAAATAATTCGCAACATTGAACCTCATTAATCAATCAAGAATTGACATAACAAGTGAGTACACTTACATCATAATTACACTCCAAGATATTCCTTTGCTCCATGCGAAGTCGCATCATTGCACACACAAGTGTGTGAACCATCAAATCGGCTCCAAAGTTGACCATCGTAGGTCAAAAAATCACACACTCAAATAATCAAATTAGGCATAAATTAGAATAATTAACTTGATTAGAGTGATGATTCCACCTCTTAAAAGGGGATTTAACATAATTTACACTTCAAATGTTAGTGGTTAGGTTAGCAAGGTTAGTCAAAATTAGTGAAAATTAGCATGAAATTAGTAAAATTAGCATGGAAATGAAGAAAAATTAGTATGATTTAGCATGAAATTAGTAAAATTGGGGGTTTGGGGTATTCATAACTCAACATTAGCATCAATTTCTTGCACAAAATCATCAAATCAAACCAAAAATTGAGTTACACACACTTAAAAACCGAGAAATTAGTAATGAAATTACTCTATTCTACACATACTAAACTCACTAGCTTAGGTTATCGATCCCCGGCAACGGTGCCAAATGTTGGGAGGTGTTGTAGCACGACCTAATCGCAACCCACATAAAATTATCAAATCCGTGGATCGAAAAACCCGGCTAGGACATGGAAGCACGAGCATCGAATGAATAGGATATAGGATTCCAGAGATCACCTCTCCAATGCAAGTAGAGATTAGCCATGGCAAGACTATCTCTAAACCTACTCTAATCACTAATCAATTAATCTCCTACACACATCAAGCCCAACGAAGTCCAACTTACCATAGACTAGAAACCCCAAGCACACTAATGATAAGCACACACTAATTACTACATGTCATTTAAGACACTTCATGAATAGCTACATACACGAGGTGAATGGTGCTAGATCTTCATAAAACCTATCTACACACAAGCAAAGAATAGGGCACACACACAAATTACAAGATTAAGACCCAACTTAATCAACCTAATTTGTGATGCTAAATATCACAAATCAATTGCTCGTAGAGAGATAAGAGTGGTTACTAGCAAGAAGTACATACATCTCTCAAATCTAGAATAATGAAAGTGTAATACTACTTCATGACAAGATGAAATGTAGAGAAAAGTAGACTAATTCTCTCTTTGTTTTTGTCCTCAATGATTCTTGTATACAGGTCTCTGCTGCGATGTCTGTACCTGCAAATGATTTCATTAAATGCAAGAGTTTAAACTACCAATGGAAAGTGGGCCTGCAATAGTACTACTAAATAATTGACACAGTGAGTACCTGCACTTGATTCTTTCATCTCACTCTTCACCTTCAGACCAATCATATGCTTAGCTCTAGGGGGAACAAACATGTTGCAATCTAGCGCAACACAATATCCATAGTCCCTACATACATGCGCGAAGCATAGCATACGGTAGGGAGAATACATCCAAGCTTCTGGCATCGAACGGGAATCCACATCCTACACAATGGTAGAACCCATTAAGTGCCACCTCGCTAATGCTCTGCTCAAAATCCACAGGAGGAAAAGGCTTCATCAAACTGGCCCCCACGTTATGTGAAGTCCTCTCCATGGTAACACAAAATTTAAAGTTCTCTAATTCCTGTGCTATGTTGGTCTCTACTTCTGCAAGTAGTGCCTGTGAAACAAAGAAGACAACACATCTAATTTAAGTCTTAATAACCCAACAAAAGAAGATTGCTGAAAAGAATATGCAACGTGAATCTTATCCCTTATTTGCAATACCACATATAAGACAAGCACTTACTCTATATGCTATAAACACAAGCTTGATGTGGTATATGATATGCAATCTGCTATATAGCACATAGCACAATCCAAGTATAATGTGCTATAAGTGCTACATAGAGTATGCACTGTAGATCATAGCAGAGAGACTTTTAAAATACCAGATATAGCCCAAACATTTTCTCTATATGCTATAGCACAAGCTTTTTGGGTATATGATATGCAGTGGGCTATATGAAACATAGCACATAGCATATAGCACAAATATTCTGCTATGTAGCACATAGAACAATTAGAGATGTTCTATGTAGCACATAGCAAAAATAGAGATTGTGCTATATAGCACAATTCACTATTCCACACATTCCAGGGCTATATTGTGAACATATAACACACAAAATGTGCTATTTAGCACATAGCACATAAAAAGATTGTGCTATGTAGCACATATCAATAATTAACACACACTTCAGGGCTATACTGTGAGCATATAGCATACAAGTTACGCTATATAGCAAATATTACACATGTCCATTGTGCTAATCACATAGCACATAACCACATAGAGAACATAGCATAGAATCACACACATTCCAAATAGATGAGGGTACTATTGTGAACATGCTGCACCTAGATTGAACTATAAAGCACATAGTACATAACCACCCACTCCATGAAGATGATGGCTATGTTGTGACCATATAGCACATGGCACATAGCATATAACCAACCACTCCATGAAGATGATGGCTATGTTGTGACCATATAGCACATATTTTGTGCTATATAGCACATAGCAGAAATAGAATATGCTCATACAGTACATAACCATACAATCCAAAACACTCTAACCACATAACCACATGGAAGTGAACCACATACTCCAAAACAAAGTGAAGCACATGTAGGAGGGTATGCACCTTTGCTTTAGCCACATTGGCTTCTAATTCAGCAACGTTCTCTCTAGTAGTACTCGAGAACTGTCGAATCAAATCCATCAAGCATTGTCGAGCTACAGGGTCTTGCACGCAATCAATCTCTGTTTGCAACTTTATGGCCAAAATGTTTGAGCTTTGAGCACCCTCAACCCTATGGAATTCTCTGACTTGATCCTCTACCTGATTCTTTGCACCCTCAAGTCTTGACTTATAGTCTTGCAATCTGCCCTCTGCAATATTCTTCATTTCTGCAAGTGCCCTGCTATCCTCTTCTGCCAATTGTACCAGGCATCCTCCTGTAGGCACGTACCTTCTGCTTTCAATGATGATCTGGTAGAGGCAGCAGTGGTTTTGGAACCTCTTCCTCTACCACTCATCTGCCCTTCCCACCTCTTGATCTTGTTTTGCAAGTTGTGTCTTTCTTCTGAGGCTCTCATTGCCCTCTCTGCAAAGATAGCCCAAGAAATTTGATGTTTGCCAGATTCATTGTAGTTTTCCAATGCAAAGGCCTTTGCAAATTGAGTCCCTACTTCATACATGAAGGGACCCTCCTGGTAGACATCCCAATGTCTCCACACAAGCTTTTGTAAGAACTCCGACCGAGCATGGTATGCCTTCACTTTCTTCTGGCTACCCGGAACATGCTTTGGGCATATAAAGACAGCTTCCCAATCCTCCTTAGAGATGTCATTGTTTCCTGTCAATCTACGTGGATCAACTCCCTCCAATGGCAATCCATGCTCCATATGAAATTCATTGGCAAGACGACAAAACATCGTATGCAGGGGTGGTTCGATGTTCCTAACTAGACTACTGCTTGCTTGAATTGGATGCTTTGAGGAAGGTTCCATGATGCAGTCTCAAGTGATATACCTGCACATCATCCAATGAACTCATGAGACGTGGTGTGCCCTCGCTTATCATCCCTGCTAAAAAGAAACAAGAACTTCATGGGCCTGCTCTTGTAAGTAGGGCATTCAAGGTGATGTGCTATGGGATTTGCCCCAAGGTTGCATGCAGCTTGTGGACTAGCAAATTACCTCGGGAGTCTATGTCCTCTAATGCAGCCACAGCAGCAGCATTAGGTTTTGCTCACCTCTTGTTGCAAATGAGCAAGGTGTGGCACTCATGCAGCTCCAAACGCAACTTAATGTAGCTAAATGATCCCAGGTGGGGCGCGCGTGCTCAAGCAGTAGAGAGTGTACATGTTCAATGGGAGAGACATACCTCGAAGAGAAGAGGGCGGTTACTGCAATCGTCCTTGAAGCAGCCAAGCTTGCACAGTAGAAGCTCTAAGCACAGTAAACCTTGAGCACGCGAGAGAGAGAGAGAGAGAGAGAGAGAGAGAGAGGCGGGGGGGTGGGCACGGTGTTTGAAACTACCAACTACTCATGAAACAAAGTGGGTGTGTGAAGGCTGAATTTTTCAGTATAACATATTTTAGAATATAAATTTGGACGTCTGAAATATGGCACCAGTGACCACACCTCCAATGTCATGCTATGCTATTTAATTATATCACATATATAGATTTTCACCTATTCATGCTTTCACCCGGTTAGATTTTGCAAATCTTAACCCCTTGGCTAGATTTTGTAAAGAAATTTCTTAAACTACTAATTAACTGAGACTAGCATTGTCTACTATGTCATCAATACTGATTTTAAGCAACTTGGTAGACTTGGGAAATTGAGAACTTCTTTCCTTGAAAGTACAAGTGTGAAGAGACCAATCAATGGCTATCAACACTTGTGGATGGATTTTTCATTAGTTGGGTCATACCCGTTAAGAAACTACTCATATAGGCACAATCAACTAAACCTAAGACCCTCTTCAAGTTGGAATCTTACTCATAAAATACCATGCCTCTACACACAATTATTGTTATAAACTAAACTTAAGATCCTCTCAAGTTGGAATTGTATTCACAATTGGATTTGTGAAACAATCATATTTTTTCATTGAAAGAAGAGAAAAATTACCTAGCCCAAGTTATATAATCATCAATTCATTGCCAAGGTTGGTTGGTTCAGTACTCTCTCTCTCTCTCTCTCTCTCTCTCTCTCTCTCTCTCTCTCTCTCTCTCTCTCTCTCTCGCTCGTACTCCTCATTGCTCTACGCTTTTGCGACTTTCATAGCAAGGTGTTGGAGCACTTGCAAGAGAGTATGTGTGTACCAATAGACTAATGTGGTACTAAGGTTAACCATAAAGAGATCAAAATTAAGTTGGTTTATTGTAAGCAATCTGACACTTTCTCAAGTAAAGGTAGGTTCACACCATTGCAATCTCACAGTTGCCATACCTATCTAAGGTATGCCTGGGAGCAAAACCTTGAAAATTACTAATGGATCTTCTTAAAATATCCCTTAGCCCAATTGACAGTAACCAGGTTGCACTCGTGAATAGAAAGCGCTTAAAAGTGTGAGGTTAAATATATAATATCAATAAGCAAAAACAATAAGAAGAGACAAAATTGTGAATGAGAACATCCAATATGTGAGTGCCATTGTTAAGGTCTTGTCTCTTGCTTGAACTATTCAAGTAGAGAATTCCCTTCCTAAGAGTGCAAAAGGGACACTTCACTATCCATCCATGTGAATCATCGTCGTACTATGCAATGGTACCAAATCATTGCCCTTATTTTATGATCAAGTTTTCAACACATCATAAACTCTCTCTCTCTCTCTCTCTCTCTCTCTCTCTCTCTCTCTCTCTCGGGTGTGTGTCCGTCTGATTAAGAAGAGGAGAATTGGAATAACATTTCAAACACCCAAGTGTGGTACATTGGAGTTCACCAATTGTCAAATAAATCTTTGAGGTCTCTTAAGTTTTTCCCATGACGTTCGAAATCCCTCTCTCTCCCTCTCTCTCTCTCTCTCTCTAAAAATGACAATGCTCAGTCTGTATTAAAATTCATACATCGTGTGTTTTGTAATGTTCGATTAGGTCTTAAAGAGATGCCTCTATCTATGAGCTCATTGGTGAATAGTTTTGTCTAAGACACTCCATTGTCATAAAGATTAGACTATGCAAAAACTGGGGCAAATCCATCACAAAATGTTACATAGGTATTTTGGGAATTTCACGAATTTCAAGCATATTTTGGTAAATTTCCCTTCTTATACATAGCGCATTGGCTTGGGGGAAATGTAATCCTACTCCCTTCTTGTCAATGTAATCTTGTTAAGTTCTAAAGAAAATGCCCCTTATGTGAAACTAACGTATATTTAATGCAGTGCGCCCCCCACATCTCTCACTCTCTCGTGAAGAAACCGGCTTTTAGAAATCAAGAAAGTAAGTGCACAAAAACACTATTTTGCAAATCGAACATATCCTTTGGAAATGTAGATTTGATCATTTTTCCTACAATGCCTATAAGATCTATGACTGCAAACAAATTTTGCACACATCTGCAAACATTTTGCACAAACAACCACACACAGAATATGTTAGATTTTTATTTTTTTAATTTTTTTTCATTGTACGAGTGTCATGTGTTTATGAAAGCAAATAGAATGCTTGATGAGTCAATTGTTTAAGACACGGTATGTTGCATTGCACTAATTGTCGATGGCAACCTTGATTATACTTGAATTGATATGTATGCACTTACAATGGTACCAAAAGTTCTTGTTGATTTTCTCACTTGAGAATAGTTTTTGAGTTGCAATACCATGGCAAAATATGTTGTTTACATACATCAGACTTAAGAGCATGAGACATTGCCTTGGTTTGCTGTATGCTGTTTGATGTAGCCCATTGTTGCACATTTCTCTTTTGCAGATGGCCCCCCATTTGGATCCCTATTTTCCCTCCTTTGGATCCCTACTGTGACCAATCTGCTAGCCTTACCAATCATCTAGCTTTTTCTCCCCTGGTACTTCCCCATATTAAATGATGAGTTTAACATGAGAAAATCATTTAGGAGAATATGATATTAGTTATTATGACATTACCTCTCTCTGGAAATCATAGTCGTCCCTCGACTATGGGGTAGAGAAGATAAAGCTTATTCATTAGTCCTTTTTCTAGCGGGTAGAGGACCCCTATCTTACCCTACGCCATCGTTCCAGAATGGATGACTAATCCATTTGGTGCTTGAGAGCCTAAGCTTTCGCAAGCATGTCTGCGCATTACTCCTATCAATCTTCCATAGTAGAGTGACAAGCTCTACTTGGTGTTTGGAAGACGTCGTCTCCACAAACTTGATTCTAAGCATGCATACTACTCAACATTTGTGCACAATAAAGAAAAAGAAAGTCTTATAAGACAAAAACTTTGTTCATTTTAAACATTTGTACATTTGCTTACTCTAGGAAAGCATTGTAAGCATTGACAAGGTTTAGATTATCGTTTAATTGTATGCCTTTCATCCATCTAGCATCTTCAATAGTTGGTTCTTGAGGTGGCTCTCCTCTGCAAGGCTTTAGTAGGCTCACATGAAAAGCATTGTGTATGAGCCAATGATTGAGAAAATTGAGTTGATAGACCATCTCATTGATTGGTCTAAGAATCTAGAAGGGACCATAGTACCTTTTTGCTAACTTAGCATAGTACTTTTGGTGTCCCGTAGGATTCTTTCCCATTGTGTGCCTTAATCGAGCTTTGGGAAATTTAAGCAAGACCCAATCATTTTCTTTAAAGGCTTGGTCTCTTCTGTGCCTTTGCTATGAGATAGAGATAGCATCCTTAATCTTTTGGAAAGATTCTTGTAGATCTGGGCTATACTCATCTATAGCGAAGATCTTCCCGTGTACCTTAAGTAGTAGGGGACTTTTAGATCTTCCCTCAATTACCTCAAAAGGTGCTTTTCTCGTGGAGGTATGTACAGTATTATTATAGGCATACTCCACTAAGGGTAAGTACTTCTCCCATTGGGACCTTTGATCTACCTCAGTTAAATAGGCTTTTAGTAGATCAAGAATTGTTAGGTTAGCTATTTCACTTTGGCCATCCGTTTGCGGGTGATAGGCCGAAGAGAAATTTAGACTTGTCCCTAAATTCTCAAAGAGACCCTTCCAAAAATTACTAGTCATTAGATAGGATCTCTATCCGACACTATGGACATCGGAAAGCCATGGTACTTGAAGATTTGGGATATGAAGAGGGCTTCCATTTGATGGGCTTTGATAGTCTTTTTGATAGGTATAAAATGAGCTTGTTTGCTGAACCTGTCTACTATCATCCATAATCCCGTATTCCCATGGATAGACTTAGCCAATCCAAAGATAAAATCCATGGATATGCTCTTCCATGGTGAATTAGGGATTGGAAAAGGTTGAAGCAATCCAGGGATCTTCCCTCTATCAAACTTTGTCTTTTGGCATACCACACATTTAGAAACATACTCTGGTATGTTTTCTTTCATGGTAGTCCAATAGAAATATGTTTCAATCCCTTTTAGGGTAGATTGAATCCCTCTATGTGCCACATAAGGAGGAGCATGAGATTCATACATTACTTTCTCACGTAGTGAGTTAGTAGCGCATAGTCTATTGCCATAGAGAAGATAACCATCTTGTAGGGTAAATGGTTCCTCTTTCTTCCCTGGTGCAAGGGATCAAATCAAATCTCTAAAATCGGGATCAATAGCATACTCATCTATCATAGAAGATAGACCACTGTGAGTTGCTATGGAAACCGCATTCACTCTTGGCCGACTTGAGAGTGCATCGGCTACTTGATTATGCTTGCCAACAATGTGAGCAATATGAAAATGAAATTGCGAAAGGAAATTTACCCACCTCATTTGTTTGTTGGAGAGCTTGGTTTGCGTCATGAAGTACTTAAGTCTTCCGTCCACCATAGAATGAAAGGAGTCCCTAGTATAAATAGTGCTTCCACGATTCTAAGGCATGTAGAACTGTGAGCAGTTCCTTTTCATATATGCCTAAAGATTTCTCAACAGGGCAAGCCTTTGACTTTCATAGGCTATGGAGTGCCCTTCTTGGAGCAAAACAGTTCCAAGGCAATCACCACAAGCATCACATTGGACCTCAAATGGCTTTGAGAGATCTGGCAGTGTAAGCATAGGCTCAGAGATAAGCTTTTCTTTAATCTTTTCGAAAGCATTGTTCTCCTTGGCAGACCATGTATACCTAACATAGGTCATGTAGTGGTCGTGCTATTAGTGAGAACTTTTCTATGAAACATCTATAGTATGCACACATACCTATAAAACTTCTTAGTTCATGAAGATTCCTTGGATTAGGGCATCCTTTTATTACCTCTAGCTTTGATGGATCCATTTGGATGCCATCTTGAGAGATAATGTGACCTAAATACTGAATCTCTTGTAAGAAAAACTCACTTTTCTTTCGATTAACATAAAGTTTATTCTCTCATAGAACTTGAAATATCACCTGGAGGTGTCGCTAGTGTTCGTCTAATGAATTAGAGTAGATGATTATATCTTTTTAATTGAGCTTATGTTTCAAATATCTTGTCATTTGGAGTTATTGAGTACTAATTTATGCCTTTTTCTTTTTGAAGTCTATGTACAGCTACAAAAGGTGGGCTAGAGACTTGAAAATTAATCCAAACCCTGTGAAACTTGGCAAGATACCTATCCATAATGTGTACACCCAGAAGAAGCTTGGAAAATTCTTTGTTCAACATCAAAAGATAATAATCATGCTTATTATCAAATGATCCAAGACACAAGACTTTTACACTTTTCTTGAAAGGAGCTTGATCTATGATAGCAATTGACTGCAATTGTCAAATTTCAAGGGAAATGGAATAGTTTTGACTGAGATTGACAATTGTTTAGTATTAGAGTCTGCAAACTACTAAAATTTGGTAAAAATTTGTGCAAAACTTATCCAAAATCTGTGAAAATTGATTCAAACCTCCTTGACCATATCCTTGACTATTGTACATCATCAAAAGTGCAAAAAAGGGTATTTCTAGGCCAGTATATGATATAGGTGCTTATTACCATCTGCACCCCATAGTGTATTTTTTTGGCTGCCAAGTGTAGATTACCTATCCCAAATATACCTTGCAAAATTTGGAGTCATTTGGACACTATTTGCTACCAAAAACTGAGTTACCAAGAAATTAAAGATTGCATATTGTTCCTTTGGCTACTTTTCCAATTTGGGACTGGAAATTTTTACCATAGTCTTGGTACATGCTTGTGGTGTTAGATAGAACCTGGGCTATTTTGATAGCATAAGAATAACTATTGGGAAGCTCATATAAGGAATTTTGCACCCGATAGATTTACTAGAAAATTGTGTTGTCGGACTTGTAGAATCAAGATCAAAACTTGGAGATAACTCAGGAGAAGATATTCTCCATAATTGAATCTCATTGGTATTGGGTCAAGTGATCTGATATTTCATTCTTCTAAGAATTGTAAGTCTTTATGTACCTTAGATCAAACTACGTACTTGAAAACCAAGGACTAACAAAGAAACTTAGAATAGAGTGTTAAGAGAAGAGAGTGTCAGCCACTCGGGGAGTACACTATGTAATCATGTTAATGTATAACGTGAGTTCAAACGGAGGGGTTATAAAATGCAAAAGTTTTAGGCAATTTAATAGAGATACATTAAAATAAGGGGCTTTTATATTCAATTTTGAAAAAAATCCTAAAATGAGGGGTCATAGTATTCATTCAGACATGTTAAAATATGGGTTTTTTTAATACCCCATGAATGCACGTTATATAGGGGGGTACCGGATGGTGAACCCCGCAAGGTCAGCCAAGGGAGAGCACTAGAGACCATAGTTGATGAAGTGTATGACATTTATTGTGATTCGACCCAAACATGTCTTCCTATTACACTCATTTAGGTGTTGAACCTTGCTACAATTTAAACATATATTGACCTTCTATAAAACCAATACCCATGGGGATCATAGATATTTGGAACCTAAGAGGAGTATGAAGTTCAAGTTGATGGCCGTGGCATTCGTTTTGAGGAGGAGATTAGAGCCAACAAGCAAGAGATTTTATGCATGGATGAAAATAAAACTCAATAATTAAAAACTTTAAATTGTGACACTGTGAATAAATGGAGATTAGAAGTTGATAGGATATTCCAAACATGACCGCCAAGCAAGGGTCACTGGAGCTTGAATTGGAGGATTATGATCAAGTAGACACAAAGCCATTGGAGTGTCTATTGTTGGGAGGAAAATAATACCATGGACTTGTTGTAGATAGCTCATAAATATGGTCAACTAAGAGGGAAGTACAACCCATGGAACCTACCTTAGGTGTAATAGAGATTACCACTTAGCTAAGTTGATGCAAGTGCTAAGAGCTGAGAGGATTTTTGACACAATTTCAAGGAATTTTAATGCCCGTAGAGTGCAAGACATTGACTTGGATTTAAATTTACCCCCTCAAACAGTTATAGATCTAACCACATTGACTAAGAGGTTTGCTGTTGCTTGCTTGGAAATGGGAATTAAGCATAACACAATAGCATAAATCTGTAACTTTAAGCAAAAACAAGGAGAATTTGTGAGACATTGTGTGAGTAGAATGAGACAATATATTGATAGATGCCCACAGTAAGAAGTTATAACTGAGGAGAGGCTTGTCTCATAATTTCTTGAATGTCTACTCAAGAAATAATTTCATGCTATACTTTATAGCAAAAAAGACACATCTTTTATGCGATAGACTTAGGAGATATTTGTGAAATCTTCAAAAATAGATCACTATGAGAGACGCACAAAGCAAGAGAACTACATCTACTATGCTAGCTCAAGTAGGGCCAAATGCAGCAACACCTCTACATTCCATATGCAATATGCTCAAGCACATGAATGAAACGATGAGAAATAAAAAAAACTTGCCACTAAGGGGGCTAAAATAAGGACAACCAATGGGGACCACCCAAATGGTGTTCTATTGAAGAAAAATGGACAAATCATGAGACAAAAAAGTATTATTACCAATTAATGTACGACAAAAATGTTCAATATTTTCCAATGAGTCCAGAGGGGCAACCTATGTATAGGTATGCACCTAACATGGTTCAAAGGCAAAAGCCACCCTTGGTTATGAAGAAACCACAACCTGGACTAGGTCAAAAACCAACACTAGTAGAAAGAAAGGCAATACCGGATAGATATATACATCCAAAGGACAAGTAGACAAGCAAGCCTCATTACCATCTACACTAGTAGAGGAAGAATGGTATAATCAGCCACTACCTTCCTCGGTTGAAATGGTTATCAACAACACCTCTTGATGCAAAACCTATGTACTTTACTGCAAACCAAGGGGCTAGACCACCTATAATGAAACCTATGCCAAAACCAAAAATGGGAAATTTCTAGAATTGATCAAATGATCATTGGAAAAATTATTTCCCTAAACCTAATAAAAATGCCAAATCAATTGAGGCTTATTGCATGCAATGTGGAAAAAGTGGGATCATTAATCAAAGGATTATCCGAGAATTCCTGCAAACAAAGGGAAAATTGTAGTAAACATAGCCAGTGTCTTTCTTGTTAGCTCCTTTGATAGTGAACCAAGCTTCAATTAAAAGGTAAAAAGCACCAAAAAAACTTAATGCAGATGAGTCATGAAGTAGTAAGAAAACCTCATGAGAATCCAAGAGAAGGAGAAGTCAATGTTATGAGCTTAGAACATAAAAATGCAGAATGTTTTTTTGAGAAAAAAGCTCAAGAATTGGTGCAAGAAAGAACTAAGTTAAATTTGACAAACTTTAAAGAATCCAAACCAACATCAAGTGGGTTAGTATACTTGTGGATAAAATCTATGGTCCTACCAATGTAAACTTGGAAGCACTTTAAGCAGGACTAAAATTAAGAAGGTCAAACCATGGAGCTCGGGGGGTGCACTATACAGTAATCATGTTAATGTATAACATGAGTTCAAAAGGAGGGGTTTTGAAATACAAAAAGATTATATAATTTAACATACATATATTAAAATAAGGGGTTTTTATATTCAATTTTGGAAGAAAAATCATAAATTAAGGGATCATTTTATTCATTTAGACATGTTAAAAGAGGGGTTTTCTTAATACCCAACGAATGCACGTTATTTAGGGGGATACTGAATGGTGAACCCCCTGAGCCATGGAGACAAAATGGAAAAATTATCCACCCTTGAATGGAAACATCTAAATTGAAAGCCTATTGAGAGCTAGTGAGGATTACTCAAGCAATGCTTACTGGATTTGTCTTTGGTTGCTTGCATCTGACCGCCCGTAGTATGCTTGGGAGGAGATCATGATCCATACCCCCTTGGATGTTGAGAGCCTCTCAATGTTTTTGTTTGTAAATAACACTTAAACAAGTACCTCTATATACCCTCTTGCCCGGCCTTTAAAGGCCCTATATTTTTGGCTATGCTTTGTATCCCCTCTTACCCTACTTTAAAGGCCCTACACTTTTTGTTGAACATATAACTTACTCTGTATACATGTGTTTCTATAATACAAGTACATACTTTGCAAAGTGCACAAAGGACTAGTGTATTGAGATTGGATAGCTTGCTAGTGTATTGTTTTGCAATCCAGGATAACTATTGTTTTGTACTTTTGTAGTTCTCTTATTAGTGCAAGATTAATGGGTTCCACTCACTCACACTAATTTTGGTCCATGCTAATTTTGGTGCAGCCAAAGAAGATCAATGCCAGAAAGAATGGAAAGAAATTTCAAGGGTGCTTACAGGTGTATGCCAGAATGTCAGATCATGTGGGAAGACCCACCAGTGTAGACAAAGGAATTTAGGATGTATGTGATTTATATGGCTATGCAAGCCAAGAGGAGAGATTCAATGTTTTTTTTTAAAAAATTCATGTGAAAATCCTCCTAGGCTATGCAAGGCAAGTTTTGCATAGCTTGAAGGCCATGTGGTTACTGATAAAAAGAAAAGTGGGTGAGTGACTTAACTTGACTACAAGAGGGAGGCCGAAAAGTCTTATTCTATAATTTTTTTGTATAATCAAACTTCAATTGGGAAAGAAAAGGGCCATTTCAAACATTTTTGCGTCTCATGCACTTACACTAATTCTGTAACCGTTGAGAGATTTTTCATTTTTGTAACATGCTATCCTTTCAAGCTCTTTCAAGGTGTAGGCAACACAGAGAAGGAGAGAAATTTGTAAGAGACCTTTGTGTGTATACTCCACCATAACCAATTGCTTGGGAAAAGAAGCAAGCTTTGATTACATTGTCTCTGTGTCGTTTCCCCCTCCCTTCTTCTCTTCTCTTCTCTTGTGAAACAACCTCGACATGTGGGCTTTGCGTGAGCCCCTGAGCCAATTGGTGTGTGTGCAAAGAGAGAGAGAGAGAGAGAGAGAGAGAGAGAGAGAGAGAGAGAGAGAGAGAGAGAGAGAGAGAGAGAGAGAGAGAGAGATTGTCATGTATGTGGCTGAGAATCAAGAAGCTATGAAGACAATTGGAATGCAACGAGTTGTGCTTTTTTGTGTGATTCTGTGCTTGGGTGTGTGTATAGACGAGTGATTGCACTCAAGTTTTGTTTTGCGATGCGTTTTTTAAAGAGGATTGGGATGATGTGATTCCACCTGAGTTATAGAGATGTGTGTGTGTGTGTTGTTGGGTATGTTTCCCCTTTCTACCCTTCCAACATTAACATGAAGTTAACTAGTATAGGTGTTAACCCTCATGGACACCCTATCACCTTCGATGGATGCATATCGGATGCATATTATTTATTTGATTGCGTCATGGACCGGGCTTGTCGGTCCAATAGGTGTGTAGGTGATCTCCAATGAGAGGCGCACTACTTATCTTATTTTTATAGTAGTATTACAACGATCGGCCATTGTGGACACCCATGTGTAAATGGACCAAACTCTTATAAAAGGTCCATTTGACCTAAAAATCCCCATTCTTGGGTGTGTAAGCTAAGAAGTACTCTTGCTCCTTCTTTGTCTCCTTCTCATTTGTGTGCTCACGTATGTGTGTGTGTGTGTGTGTATGCTTGAGAGAGAGAGAGAGAGAGAGAGAGAGAGAGAGAGAGAGAGAGAGAGGGTGTGTGTGATCAAGCATTGTGGCGGCATCGACGGCGGCGAGGCGGTTGAGCATGGCATCGGCCATGGCTCCTTCTTCTTCGCAACACAGGATCCTTCACGATGGAAGCATTGAGAGCTAAGTGACACACCATTGTTCCTTTGAGCTTGCTAAGACTCTCTAGTTGTGTGTTTGCAGCCTTTCGAGGCTCGCACATAGTACACAAGCAAGTTCCCAGCCTTTCACACGTATGACAAAGAGTACATTTTTGGCGCCGCTTTCGGGGAGTTTCCTTGCACTAAGCTCCATGAAACACTTTGCAAAATGCAGCGTGAAGTATTTTTCATCCCGTAGGAAAGGCAAAGAAGGAAGTTGTGTGTGTGCTAATTTTACTAATTTCCAAATTTTGTTAGTTGAAGGGTTTTGCATGGGATTAATGTGAAATTGAGTGATTTAATCTATGTGTGTGCATCAATTTTTGTGTGCATTATGCACCAACACCCCCTTTGCATACTAATTTCACTAATACTTACTAATTTTAGTTCTACACATGTTTATGTGCATAATTAGAGGCTGATTTTTCATGGTTTGAGCTTGCAATGATAAAATGAAGAGTCTAGCCATGCAATTTTCACTTGGTTGCGTGTGAGAGACCTTGATTTGGAGCAAGAAACACGTTATATGGACGCATTAAGATGCTTGTGGATTGCTGAAATTTTGATTTTATGATTGATGTGCGAATTGTTGGTGATAAAAACGCTGATTTTCGTGCAAGTTTATGAGCTTGATGATGCATGAAATTCAAGGTGCAATTGTTGGCACCCGTCACCCACTTCACACCATAGCTACCCTAGCCCCATAGCCTACCTTGACCGTATCCATTAGACGATAGCCCTAGGCCCTATCTTCTCTTTAGGCATCATACATCTACCTAGAGTTTGCATGATCAACACGAACCCTACCATCATAGACCTCCTTGGAGGTCTCACAAAAAAATAAAAAATAAGTAAAAACGGGGGTGCAAAACACCCACAAAATCAAACAAGTAACCTTCAAGGGACTCACCAACGATTTCAAGGTGCCTACGGCACATGCATCTGTGCTTTGGTCTTGTGCTAGAGTCCGAACAACTAGCAAGCGCTTTGAATTACACGGGTACACACTATCCTTCCACGTTAGGGTCCGGGCCCTCAGCGGAAACCCAAGGTAGTACCACTCAAGACCCACATATTGCGTCTAGTGACTGTTCCTCTGACTACAACGTCATGGAGGGTTACCCGATGCCCAATCCTGATAATTCAAGCTAAGACATGCATGCCATGGGCCCACGGTTCGGGCCGAGAGTGCTTAGCTGCTTGAAGGAAACATTTAGTAGAGCCACTTGCTCCGAACATGGAGCTAACGATGTAAATGAGGGGGGTGGGGAAGTAAATTTTCCATTCTTGACCAATGGGAAAAGGAAATCAAGAGCTTACACAAGGTGGAGCAATGAAGAGAACTTAAGGCAAAGGCCACTATGTCAACATCCATGCTAGTCGAGCAATCAAGTGCTCCTGACTTAGCAACCACTAAGGGTCAACCCATAGAGAGTCACATTGTATCTAGTTCAAAGGACACCGCTAGCACCTCAATCCTAGAGGGAGCGTTTCTAATGAGAATTGGGAGTATGAACTATAAACGGAGACTCTAACCGACCTATAAACACGTCACACCTATCACGTGGGTTGGTTAGATGTTCTACAATCCACAACGGGTGCTACTAGCGTAGAGGATCAACAACAAAGAGTTTGTGATGTCATCCATAGGATTATTGAGTTGGAGAGGCATGTGACAAAGGGATACACATGCCTTCAATGGGCGTCATGAGATTCTTGGATGCACGGAAAGCTAAGCAACCAACCTTATCACAAATGGAGACTCTCTCGGTAAGTCCGATGGATCCTCCATATGTTGTTTCTCCAGTGGTCTCTGTACAATCTGAGCCCACAAGTGATAGCTTTACCTTTCCAAGTCTATCTCATCTCTCTCTTGATGACACTATGGCTACCTTGCCTACCCTAGTGATAAGCATGATAAAAAACACGCCATGGACCTCATTTATTAGTAAAGCACCGCTACATGGTAGCTCAATGCCTGCAACGATATGTACAAGTGTGTATCAATCGTATGCACCTATAGATCCTCATGCTCATGTAGATCCTACCCCTCCCATTGTTTCAACAACTTATGCTCCACAACCACAACATCCAAGCTCTGATTTCAATGGGACCATACTGGCTAGTGTTAGCATGTCACATCCAATGTGTGCTATGCCTAGGACCACACATATGAACCACCTAGCACAATATCGTACCAAACTTGGAACCCAAGGGCTTCCTATATGCCAAGACCAATGCCAATACCTACTCCACATGTAGTTTTGATAGCGCCATTAACCACAATGCCTACTCAAGCTATTGGTCAATCCATTGCTGAAAATATGTGTAGTACGTCTGATAGAGAGCCTAGAAGTAAGGCAATACAAATAGCCAAGCTCACACAAAAATTTAGGAGATGGGGATGTGAGAAAGCATATCAAAGTGTTTGAACAAATATGAAATTCCCTAGGAGAACACAATGACCTGCACAAGAGTAATGATTAAAGCCTGACCTTGAGTGAAAAGGTTGGGGATCGGTATAGAACCCTAAGGATGGAAGAAAAAACAATTTACCCTACTCTTAGGAGATTGTCCTTGAAATAGTACGTACGAGAGGGAGTACTTTGGGGTGTAGCATCTCAGCTCCAGAAAGCCCAACGAGAGGAAGGAGAGTCCGTGAGAGACTTTATTAGCCGCTTGAAGCATTTGAATTCTCGTTGTCCCAAATGAGTGCTCCAATAATAACCAATCGCTAGATAGATTCATTAGGGGATTACGACATGAGGATATATACAATGACCTAGTCATTAGAGGTATCACCACTTGGGAAGAAGTCACCACCAATGCAATCCAATTGGAGGTAATTTAATGATTCAAGGAGAAAGAGTGTTTGTTGAGCCTAAATCTACTAGCTCGTAAGCATTAGGGCATCAATCAATGACCCTAAAGCCTATTGCTAAGGATCCAAAGATATCTAAGATGACTTTACAGATCTCACAAAGGCCATTCAAGAGAGTCTCAGAGATAATCGTGCTCCACAAAACAATCATATGTATCCAAGAAGGAAGCAACAATGGTACTCAGTTTGCTAGTCTGCATAATACTAGTGAATGCCCTACTGTTAGAGTAAAGTTTAACAAGAATTGCAATGCATGTGGAAAGTATGGTCATCAATATAAGGATTGCATAGTATTTAAACGCACAATGGCCAATAGACCAACCTTAGCATGGATAGACACACCTCAAATGCTTGCATTTTTATCGGCCCCACATCTTGAACAAACGTCACAACACATGGTCCCTAGGGCCCAAAATGTTGTTCAAACAACACCCTTACCACCTCCAGTGCTAGGATCGCAACCACCACATCTAAGAATCACTTTTGTGAATCAAG
Source organism: Adiantum capillus-veneris (assembly GCF_014529385.1). NCBI lineage: Eukaryota > Viridiplantae > Streptophyta > Polypodiopsida > Polypodiales > Pteridaceae > Adiantum > Adiantum capillus-veneris. The sequence continues at coordinate 128,632,059 of NC_140939.1, read as the reverse complement.
TGGGTTGTGAGTCATCTATTTTTGGTTTGGAAGGATGTGAGAAAGATATAGACCCTAATATTGCCTATGGGATTGATGAACTTGAAGAAAATCCACAATACTACATGGAGGACTATTGGGGACAAGTCAAACATGTCTATCAAGTAGCTACTCTTGTTGCAAGAGGCCAAAATATCAATTACACTACCAAGAGACCACCTCTTCAATGCTATGAGTGTGGGGGTCCACATCGTGTAGCCGCGTGTCCTATTAGGCTACAAAAGGATGCTACACTAATGCAAACCAATCAAGCAAGCAAGTATACAATGCCGATACTCATGTGTAATCAATGTGGCATAGATCATTTGATTGCCCAATGTACGAATAATCCAAATGCACCTAAGATCACGCCATTAAACTTGATCAAGGTTAACGAGGAGCCATCATAAAGTACACATGTGGTACCAATACATGTACTCACACGATCAATGCTCCAAAAACAGAATTATATTCTTGAAGAAAGAGACACAGCATCAATTTCCCAATCTCAGAAGAAGAAGAAACACGAAGGAAGAGATCGCAAAAAGCAACGAAGCCAGGCCCCAAGTCAAAGACCAACATAGGGATTGGTGAACGATCCCGTATATATGAATGATGCTGAAGAGAATTCTTATTCAAATGAAACCATAGAGACCAAAACGAACAATAGGAAAGAAACCAACAAGGAAGATCGTCATGAGCCACAATGGTCAGGACCCAAGAAGAAGATAGGAACTTACCCAAACCCTAAAGAAGAGGAGATCGAGCGAATCAAGCAATTAAAGAGTTGGTAGAAGAGACCCAAAGGGATCTAGAGCCAGCACCTAGGTAGATCCACATTACCGACACAATGTTCCCTACACAACAACAACCACACAAAGGACATATACCACTAGCCATACTTAGTGTCATCCTAGAGGAAATTGACTTTAAGTCATGGGAAAGTGGGCCTACTCCCTTCTTGTTGGAGATAATGTTTACAGAGGGATCACTTGACCCTATCGAAAATGGAGATCCCATCTTCCCCACGTCAAGGGACTGAAGCCCAAAAGGCACCGTTAAATATTTCCAAATTGATGGATTTCATGGTCTCAGAAGTTAGAATCACCATCATGTCCAAACTATGTGGAGACCCCAAGCTATTCTTAGCTCTTTGAGCTTTCCTCAATGGAGAGCTGAAAGTAAGGCTACCACAATTTGCATAGATGGATGGGGCTAGGGAGATGCCAATAGAGGAGGAACACTCAGATACACAACCCAACCTAGATGACAACTTGTAGAAATACGTGTTAGCAAGTTGGGATAATACTTTGAGGGCAACAATGAATCCAATGAGACCATACCAATCACTACCAAGGGATTAACTGTGAAGGGAATCCTTGATAGTGGCATTGGGGTTAGCATTGTGACTAAAAGTTGATGGGAAACTATGGGAAGACCTCACCTTGGGACCACAAACATAGTAGTAAAGATGGCCAATGGGACTATTGTTAAACCTATTGGGATGCTAGAAGATCTCAAGATCAAGGTCTTTGGACAAAAAATAAGTAATACCTTCATTTGCTATGAATTTCTCCAAGCACACTATGTCCTCTGAGATGATCTTAGGACATCCATTAGGAAGAGGATGGGGTCGCCTCTTTATTTTCCATGAGATTATGGAGGTGATTAACATTTGGACGAATAGATACATGCCATGTGTGCAAGAATGGTGGGTGTGTAAGAGAGGTGTAAGAGTGGTTAAAGAATGCACTTTTTCCCCCAAAAAGGGGGAGGACAACATTATGATTTTTGGATTCCATAACTCCTACATATGATTCCAATTTGAGTGGAGATTACATATCTAGAATCTACATGCTGAGCACTTTCCATAGATATGCTACATGATATACTTTTGCACGCTAGATTTTAAATTTCATTTTGGGAGGAGAATTTGAATGCAAATAAGCTAGTCATTTTACCTGTTTGAATTCAAAAGTTGTCCTTTGATTTATTTCTTAATACTAAAGGTTTGACTCCCTTAAATTACCAAATAAAGAGGCCCTCTTAGACTCCATACTCTTCCTAATGCTTTCATGAGGGAAGCAAAAATGGTGCATGAATGGTCTGAAAACCATGTCTACTTGCAGTTCCAAGACTGTCATTTGAGTGGATCTTGTAACGGGTCGAGCACATCCTCTAGGAAACAAATTTATAATTGATCATAGATTTGACACCACATCTCACTCGGCCCCATTGCAGTATTTTTACACATGTAAAATGGACACTGATGTCGGGAAAGACTCTCCTTATATGGATGTTCTAGTTGGGATGATTGAATCTGACAATGTGATTGGGTCCACCTAGCAGCAACCATAGAAACTTGGGGAAATAGGGGGATGAAATGCCACAACTCGTACCCTTAAATATGCTAGAAGCAATGCATATAGCTTTTGAAGACCTACAAGATGAAGGCTCGACTGACATTGGAACCAGTAGCGTCTCACAAGACTATAGCCCACACAATTCAAAGTCAGAATCATCAACTGAAATTAACTCTGAGGAGGAAGAAGCTGAGCATAATCTTAATGCAAATGTGGGGACAAATCATTCAGGGCCTAATGGTACTCTAGATGACAATCTATCCAGGAGAGCAGAAGACACAAGTAGCGATTCATCTAGTGACTCTTCACTAGAGATCGACCTATAATAAAAAATTAGACAAGAAAAGTAAGAGATATCAGAGGCGATGATACTGAGAAAATGTGCATGCTAGAGAAAATGAAAAGAAATCTATCGCAGAATGGCTTAACTATATAGGGGCGTGTGCACTACAACAAAAGAAGGTGTTATCGACGCATATATCGACGCTTCCCGTCGCTACGAGCATCGCTATACGCGTCGCTGTGAAACTAGTCGCTATTAGCGACGCTGATAGCCACACGTATAGCGACACGCATAGCAGAAAAAAAATTCTTGGGCAGAGGGCAAGTAGCCTGGCCTGTGCCCAGTTAAAAGATGGACACAGCCACAGCCAGACTTCCTGCCCTCTGCCCAAGAAAGCGAGCAGCACCAAAATATCAACCATGCTCCCGCGCGTAGAAATTTCGGCAGAGTTTCCTTTGTTTTTACATAAACTTTTCAAAAAAAACCATATCATGTATACACCTCCTACATGCTATCCATGTAGGATCTCACATGAGATTTAAGGCCAATGAAAGACAACCGTACCAACTGAAAAGCATAGCCATAACTTAAAAGCATAACCATAACTTAAAAGCATAACCGTAACAAACCATAACCATAACTTAAAAGCATAACCATAACGAACCATAACCATAACTTAAAACCATAACCGGCTATAATCACTTTGATAAAAACCATAATGCAGATAACCATAACCATAAACAAAATTAACAATAACCATAAGCATAACCAGAAAGAGAAATAATAACTGTCTATACAATGACAATGACAATAATCATAACCATAAGGGAAACAATAACTGTCTGAACACTAACTGTTTATACAAAAAAGAGACACAGAAGCGTGTCTGTGTCTCACAAAGCATATAGATGAAATCTGGTCCACTAATGACTAGGTGTCGCAACCTGCACATAGGACAACTCACAAAATTAGTATTGATATTACTTCACATATACTGACTTAATTAAATCAACTCACACATATTAACGTCTTACCTCAAGCGATCAGCGAGACTGTAAGGCCTCTCAATCTACAGGCTCTCCTGAAGCTTCAAGATCATTCAGTACTTCATAGATACCTCTGCAATATCCATCTGACTCCCCCTCGCGTGATGGAGCTCGATGCATCGCAAGATTCTGCGTTTATACAAAAATCAAAGTAATAAGAATACATGATTCATCGCGTTTTAAAAAACGCCATAGTTAAGATTGGATTAGAAACTCACAAACTCATAGCGAAAGGTGTCGAAGCCTCCGCTGCCAAGATGAGATGTCCCCCTAGTCATCAGTCGTACCTGCGCGGCCTCACGCTGCTGTCTGAACCGCATGGCTGTTGTCCGCTCATCCTCCCTGATCTGCAGCCACCTCTCGTGTGGGATGCCCGAAGGCTTAGGCTAGCCGGTCCTGAAAGCCTTCCGAGCTGCATCTCGTCGATGTTTGATGGTGTCCCGTGCAACACCCTTGATCCACCGCGCTGAAACAACGGAAGAACCCGGAGCAGGTTGGTACTCTCTCAGGATGGTCTCCACTATGTAAGTGACTTTTTCCTTTTCTTGTTGATCCCAAGACATCAGAATGCTGGTCGAAAACTGCAGCTGCACGAGCTGGCGAATCCGCTGTCGCATCTCACTCCCGACTCTATCCATGTCAACAGAACCATCTCCCCGTACAGTATAGATCTTGGAGGCACTAGGATCGTGTGCCCCCGAAGGTGTCCGAGGTGTGCCAAGAGGTGTGTCGAGAGGTGTGCCTGGGTAAGATGGGGGTCGTGAGCGAGGAGGGGTCGAAGCATCTGTGGACCCTCCTCCACAGCAACCACCACCTCCACCTGACGATCGCCGAGATCGGGAAGTGCTCCTGTGCTGTGGAGATGAGGACGTACCCGCCTTTGCTCCACCCCTAGGTGTCGAAGCGGTCGTGATGGGAGAAGAAAGCGTCATACCCATAGGCGTCCTGAACCCCGTAGGCGTCCCCCCCCCTAGGCGTCGGTCCCTCGGGTGTGAAGCCTGGAGGCGTAGTACCCGTGCCTCTGCCATCTGAGCAGGCGTCATCCGTGTAACGAAGCCCATGACTGCATCTACACTCATGGAAGCGGGATCTGGAATCTCGTCTGCTATACTAAAGTCCTGTACAAAGAAAGTAAAATAAAGCGTCAGAACACAGTTGTTTAAATTAACTTTAAGCTTAATTTTAAATCAAAGTCTTCACACAAACACTTACAGGCCTAGGCCTCGACGAGTGAGGCATCATCGATAAGATCTTGCACCGTATCATCGTCTATCTGTAATTGCAAACATAACTCTGCCCCAACTCATTCTGGCAGATTGTCTTCATCCATTGCATCTTCATCTACAAGTGTCAATTCTAGCTTGTCTGCGTCATCCCTCGTATATCTGTCAGCTTCCTCTGCCATACCTTCGTCCATCTCATCTAATGTCACAGTAGTATGGACGTCATCTGACTGACTTTCCTCCAAGAGATCTTGCCCTTCAAATACTTGTTTATTTCTTAGAGCAACCTGAACCACAAACCACAATTGTCACTCTCGAGGGTCCGGTACAAAGACCACTTGCTCGCAATGTTCGGGGAGAGCAAATGTGTCGCTCGCATTTGTCCAAGTCTTTGTAGAATCTATTTGCACAAGTTTGTTTCCATCTCTGCGTACCGTTGCATTGCGACCAGAAGTAATCACCTTGAACCACTTCACATCCAACAAAAACATCTCAAACCGCCTGAAGCTTATTTTCAGGATATCTGATACCAGACCACAGTAATCCAGGTTGCTAGTGCTCTCATTCGTGTCTCTAGCACTGGCCCTGCTCTTTTGCATGAAACTAACCATTACCCCACTGTCAAACGTGTTTCTTCTGCTGTCAATTTTTTGTGTTCTGAAATGCTTTCCATGCGACCACAGTGCCATGTATGTATGATACTTCCAGTCACATCCAATAGCCAGCTCTTCCTCTTCTAGAGATATGGGTTCTCCGATCTGTCGAGCTGCTCTCACTGTCTTGTCCAACCATGCCATTGTAGGGAATTCAGGTAGAGGAGCGAGATAGCCTGGCAAGGGTAAGCCTCTAGTTGTTCGACTTCACCTGAAATCCTGTCGCTCTAGATTGTGTTTCTCTTTCTATTCTTCGTACCTTTCAAGCCATTTTTGCATCGGCGCTGAATTTAGTATACAGAACTTCATGATCTTTTCTCGCATGAATTTAGTATATAGAACTTCATGATCTTTTCCTAAACAAAGCAGTGACGCTTGCATCTGACCACCCGTACACTGACTGAAGATTCAAAAACGCCAGATAAGTACGAAGCACAGATATTTTGGCGCATTCATAGATTGGTTGACGTGCCAACTTCCTCAATATGTGTTCAGGAGATAGGCGCTCGGCTTCTGGTGCTGCTTCGTTCGTGTTCTCCTCGCTTGTCTGGAAGAAGGCATCCAGCATCTCCTCCATGCCGTCGTCTTCTATCTGTAAGCCCTTTTCTGCTTCCATCCGTGGCTCTATATTGGTCGGACCTTCACGCATAATCTTTTTTCTCTCTCTCTCTCTGAGATGTAGGTGCTATGTCGCGGAAATCAATGCCCGTTCCGTAGGAGTCGTATCGCAGATTCTGTACGGTTTCTCTAGCAAACTCTCCGTACTTGTGCACATGCTCATTACATATCATACGCTTGCACAGGATTTGATACTTGCAGAGCGTGCACGAGCATGCAATCTTTTCCTCCATGTTAGTTGATGACATTGCCATCTACAATGATTATGAATGTTGTTTTAATATATATATATATATATATATATATACTCCTCACAATGTAAACTACCTCGCATTCTCTAGTCTTGCCCAATCTCCGTACACCTCGGTCCAGAGGTGTACGGAGATCAGGACCACCGGGTCAAAATCTCGTCTTTATTGGTCAAATACTATATGGGTAGACACATACGTGCACTCCTAGGTGTACATGGCAATGCATGTAGCAGGCAAAACCCCTTTACCTCTTTTAGTTCCATAGTTTCTTCTCTGTCTACGAACCCACCTCCCTCCATTCCAAGGTAGCCTATCAGAGAAAGCTTTCCAATGCCGCACTTGATGAATCATATATTAAAGCATGACCATTTTTGTCATTTTTGTAATGTTCCATCTATTTGCAATTTTTTGCACAGGTTTTTCCAAGGACATTATGCCCATCCTGGTGTTTTTTTCACCACATGCACAAGCCATGGAAGTTCTCAGCCCAATGAAAGTTTTCTACCTAATTGTAAACTGGACGGGGCCTCCATGTCCAAGCCAGAAGATAATGTGGAGATGGATGAGAAACTTGAGAAAGATTCAGAAGCCTTGCATGGTTCTTGCTCAAAAAAGCGATCTCGATCTCTCTTTCTCTCTCTCTCTCGATCTCGCTCTCGCCATCTCTCTTTCTCTCTCTATTTCCTTATTTTCCTATCTCTCTCTCTCTCTCTCTCTATATATATATATATATATATATATATATATATATATATCTATATATATATATATATATATATATATATATATATATATATATATACTCTCTTTCTCTATCTCTCTATTTCCTATCTCTCTCTCTCTCTCTCTCTCTCTCTCTCTCTATATATATATATATATATATATATATATATATATATATATATATATATATATATATATATATATATATAACTCTCTTTCTCTATCTCTCTAGCTATTTCCTACCTCTCTCTCTCTCTCTCGCTCTCTACTTCCCTATCTCTCTACTGATCGAACGAGCGACTGAGCTAGGGAGATCTAGACGTCCACGACTGCGGAGGACTACACAACATCGACAGAGGATGCATCAGAGGATCTAGCTAGGTCACTTTGGCTCGACATGCATAACGCCCGGTCAGACTACTGACCATGGAGGAGATTGATGAGATCCGCCAACGACAGCTGCTAGATCTCCTATGATCTACCTATCCCAGCTAGCTGGTTTAGCCGTTTAGTCCATACCCAGCAATTTAGGATTCCATAATATTTTATTTTGTCATCTTCTTACTCTGACTTTGTATCAGATCCATCACATTGTAACTTTCTTGTCTCATGTCTCATAGGTCACTTTGGCCTTTCAAAGACGTTAATATAACATTCCATTTCATTTCTCTCTTTAATTATTTTTCTTTAATTTTAATTTCCTAAGCATACATTAATTCTCTATCTCTATATCTCTCTCTCTCCCCCCCTCTCTCTCTCTCTTTGATTACCTACACACACACATTTCTCTCTCTCTCTCTCTCTCTCTCTCTCTCTCTCTCTCTCTCTCTCTTTCCTACACACACACACACACCTCTCTCTCTCTCTCTCTCTTTCCTACACACACACCTCTCTCTCTCTCTCTCTCTCTCTCTCTCTCTCTCTCTCTCTCTCCTCTCTCTCTCTCTCTCTCTCTCTCTCTCTCTCTCTCTCTTTCCTACACACACACACACACCTCTCTCTCTCTCTTTCCTACACACACACACACACACACCGCTCTCTCTCTCTCTCTTTCCTACACTCACACACACCGCTCTCTTTCTCTCTCTCTCTCTCTCTCTCTCCTACACACACACACACGATGAAGAGAGAGAGAGAGAGAGGGGTTGGGGGGGGGGGGGGGGGGGGCATAATACCTATGCAGCAGGTGGAGGCCAAGATTTGAGCAGAGTGCAAGCGAAAATGGCCCCTGCTGCTCGCGGGTTTCTCTTTTTTCACCCAAATTTTTTTTGCGTCGCTATACGCGTCGATATACGCGTCGCTATACACGTCGATATACACGTGGGAAATAAAGCCTTTCCATGTGTATATCGACGCACATTGCGACGCGTATATCGACGCCCGCTAATTTTGTCAATATACACGCGTCGATATCTCCATGTAGTGTTGTAGTGGTGATGCTCATCGGGAGTTGGTAGAGAACTGGGGTGAATACCTTAAAAGCGTTATGTGGTGTAGTCCACAATCCATTGAAATCACAGAGCAAAGGCTACAAAGAAGCCAAAGTTAAGCCGTACCGTAACGAGACAACAAAATCAAGAGTTAGCTCAATAACGGAAGGAAGCGGAAGTGAAACACAGTCCACAGAACAAAAAGATCCCACATACTTACAATCCGAACCGGAGCATTTCAAATCCTACATGATGGAGGATCGTAAGGTTTTGTATACAAAGGCACAGAGGACACCTATCAATGGAAGTAATGGAGTCTATGAGAGTCCAACGATAGTTAGGGAGATAGAGTTAGTAGACCCAGGAGAAGAGTCCAAGATCTGACAGAGATTGAGGAGTATGAACTTAAAGAACTTTTCAAGGAATATTTTTGCTTTGAAATATCATGATATGAAAGGTGTTCCACCTTCCCTGGTGCAACACACAATTCCCATGAACAACATGGCTCGAGTCCAGCAACGACCCTACCCAATGAATCCTAAGTATGAAAAGATTGTTCAAGAAGAGATTGAAAATCTTGTCAAATGCGGATTCATATACCCTATTGAGCACTCAGAATGGGTGTCTTTGATAGTGATTGTGCCGAAAAAGAATGGGAAACTGAGAGTGTGCGTGGATCTCAAAAAGGTCAATGCCGCCACTAGGAGGGACCATTACCCCTTGTCATATTCAGAACATGTGCTTTAAAGAGTTGCAGGAAAGGAAGCTTATAGATTTTTAGATTGGTACTTTGGATACAATCAAATCACAATTGCACTAGAGTACCAAGCTAGAAGTGGAGATTGTATCGCATCTCCTTAAACCCTTTCAAATTCCAATTTTGGGCTAAACATGGAGTCATTTTAGGGCATATCGTGTCCAAAAATGGGATTTCCACAGATGAGAGAAAAATAAAAGCCATTTCCGATTTGCCACCACCTACAAACTATACAAGAGTTCAAAGATTCATGGGCAATGTTGGTTATTAATGATAGTTTATTTTAAACTTTGCCAAGATAGCTCGTCCTTTGTACAAAAACTTCTTATTGAGTTCCATTGGACCGCGAAGTGTGACCATGCTTATGAGTCATTGAAAAAGATCTTGACTAGAGCTCATATTCTACGAGTGTCGATTGGAATGTAATTTTCCATGTGCATATTGATGCATCAAATTTTTCTATTGGGTGTGTTCTAGCTCAACCAGGAGAACATAAATTGGACTACCCCATTAGCTTTGTCAGTCGTCAATTGAATGATGCTGAGATAAACTACATCACTACAGAGAGGGAAGCTTTAGCTATGATTTATGCAGTGAAAAAATTACTACCTTCTTGCCAACAAGTTTGTTTTCTATGTGGATCATCAAGCCTTGTTGTATCTAGTAAATAAACCTTGTTCCATGGGAAGAATTACACGATGGTTGTTAATTCCTCTTGAGTTTGATTTCACCGTTGTGGTGAGACCTGGTAAAAGACATGTCATGGTGGATCATCTGTCTTGCATACCCAATGGTGAAACCCCTACTGGAGTCGATGATAGATGAATTGCATAATACTTCCTTATTCCTAGTTGAGCATGCCTGAATGGAGTGAGAAGATTGTGAACTTTCTAGTTAATGGTTTTCCACCCGAGGGGCTTTGTAAGGATATAGCTCAAAAACTGTCAAAAGAATGTGAGCCTTATTCTCTCATTGTAGGAACTCTCTACAAGATAGGGAAGGACGATATTCTTAGACGTTGTACCCATGAAGATGAGTATTTATTTATACTGTAAGAAGCCCACATCGGTTTAGCCGGAGGAAATTTCTCAGGGGAACTAACTGCTAGAAAGGTGTTGCAATCAGGCTATTGGTGGCCTACCTTATTCAAGGATGCATAACTTTTTGCAAAAGGATGTGATGAATGCCAATGTTACAAGATCATGATACAAAAGGACAAGATGCCCTTACATACTGTTAAAGTGACTCAACCATTTGAAAAATGGGGTTTAGACTTTGTAGGCCCAATTAGTCCGGCAGCTCGTAACACTCAATCCCGATATATTATCATTGCCACCACTGACTATGTGACAAAGTGGGCGGAAGCCAGGGCCACACGTAAGGCTGATGCAAGGTCAAGTGCCAATTTTCTCTTTGAGAACATTATTACAAGATTTGGTTGTCCCTTTGAAATTGTGAGTAACAATGGTACTCATTTTATAAATGGAGTGATATAGGAACTCACAACAAACTTCATGATAGCTCACCATAAGTCTACACCACATTACCCACAAGAAAGTGGCCAAGCTAAGAGCACTAGCAAGACCTTAATTTCTATCTTGACCAAAACAGTGGAAGCTCATCGCACATATTGGGATTTGAAGTTGACATCAACTCTATGGGCTTACAATACTTCTTAGAAAGTGGCTATTAATTGTACACCATTCAAAATGGTATATGGCCAAGAAGTAGTTATGCCATGGGAGTTTGTAATTCCTAGTCTGCATGTAGCTTCACAAGAAGGTTGGGATGGTAACCCTTTAGCTGAGCGCTTATATCTCCTTGAGAGGTTAGATGAAGAAAGACAATTGGCTATGAAAAATGCACTTGTGGAGAAATATAGGAGAAAGAAGTGGTTTGATTGTCATCTAAAACGCAAAGATATCAATGTTGGTGATAGTCCTTATGTATGGAGTGCAAAATGAGAAGAAAAATTTGAAATATGCACGAAAAGGACCATATAGAGTATGTGGAATCACCCCACAAGATACTATTTGTGTGGAGACTCTTGATGGAGTTGAAACCATTGGATTCCTCAATGGGAGAAAATTTAAAATATAATATGATCCTTTAAGCCAAGAGGAGCTACGTGCCATCCATAAAAAGAAGGTAGCTAAGGCATAAGCAGAGTTGAAGAAGATACAAGCTCAAGTTGAGGCTAAGGAGCGACAACAACGCATCGGACGCCAACGAGAGACCAACCTTGGAGCTACAAATGCATTCCACCTTGAAACAGACAATGATTGGTTGGACTCTAACACACCTCTACGATACCCTATTGAATTAAATAGCGCCTATGGGAAAGTGATATATAATGCCTTGTTAGACACGAGTGCTAAATATAATCTGTTGTCATATGGGATGTGGTGTCAGTTGGGAAAGCCATCCCTATCTGAGAGTACTATCCAATTCAAGGGTGTCAACAAGAAAAAAACCATGTTTTTTGGAATCTAGCACACTTCTGTCAGTTATGACAACGGGGTTGTAGCTCAAGACTTTTTGGTCATGCCTATTGGAACTATGGAAGGTCATATAAACCTGGGACGCACGTGGATGATAGCGACCATATGCACTATTGATTGGGGGACAGAGAGTGTCACAATGCAAAAACAACCTCTTAGCCCTGTCACTCAATCCATAGTCCCTGAGATATTACCTCCCAAGGAAATAAAACAAAAAACAATGCATGTCCACAAGGTTGAACCAAATGTCCCTATAGCCCAAATCTCTAGAGCTTCAACTTTTGTAGTAGTTGAAACAAAGCTTGAGACACACAAGACTCATCCTAATGTAGCAAAAAAAACATAGAAGTGGGTCCCTAAAGCTTCTTTAAAGACCATGGTTGATGCTAAAAAAAAGGAGCCTTTTAAGAAACGCCCCACTCGCTCCCAGAAATGTAAGAAAACGTGGTGTTGAATTCCTAAAAGACTATTGGAAGCCCAAGGCTACTATCAAGGAAATGATCAAATCTAGGTGCCAAAACATAAATTGTGTTCTTACTTGTCTTGACCCGTGTGAGTCAAATCTTGTGACGACAAAGCCGATGAAAGATTGTGCGAAAAAAAAAATCATAGAACACTACACACTGGATTTGGAGCTAGAGTGGGTTCCCAAGCGTAAAAAGGCTTGTTTCGCTCAGCTCAACCATAGAAAAAATGAATGAAGCTTCTTACTCGTCATGTAGTTCCTATATGGAAATAGAAGCTTCGACACAACCTCCACCTACCATTGCACATATCTATACAAACAAGAAAGAGTTTTCACCTCCCCCGTTGTAAGTTCACCACCTACAACAATGTTGCAAATAAAATCATGGGAGAGTACCTTACCACCCTTGTAACTAGATGAAATGCCTACAATGGTCAAAAACTATTGGTCAAAGTCTTCACCCAAGAAAACTTGGAACAATTGGTTTCAAAAGGTGACGACATCATTCCTGAAGGTATGATCTACCCAAGGAAGGGGTGAGTGTTTGTTGACATTCATCATTCACTCACTCCCCTCTCAACCTTTCTCCCTGACCTCTCAATCTCCCAATCTTAAGGAATGTATATATAAAGCCTTATACTCACAAAATACAAAAATAAAAAAGTAAAAGAGCAAGGACCATCAAACACAAATATAGAAACCTACGAGTTCTAGTACATGACACAAAATCATAAAAACACATTATGCACAAGGACAAGACCTTTTGACACGACCCTTATAATATTTGCACTCTAATCATCATCTATTTGTGTGTAAAAATATGGCTAGTATGATAGAGTCATCCACTCCTACCTTGGGTGAAAGGTACCCTCTTTACTTTGCACAAATGTTTCACATAGTCTACCCGGTGCTTGCATGTGAATGGGATTTGGTAGATACGCTAGCGTGTGAGAGGAATATTGAGGACTTAGAATGGCTGATACGTTTCTTGACCACGAGACTGATTCATACTTAGTAGACGACGTCTCTCCAGTTGCACAAACTTACCCTCTTGACCAAGATTACTATAGACATTTAGTGATGTTCTTAGTGAGCATTTGTGCCTCTAATGATGAGGAAGAGTTACATGATTACACAGATGGCACATGTGGTCTCACAAATGATGACTTCATTTTTCTCAATGATGATGAGGATAGAGATTTAGCCTTAGGGTTACCTCTCCATCTCTATAATATCTTGTTCCCTTGATTCTCTAGGGAGGGGTGCAAATAGTTAGTTAGTTTCCTTATGTTGTTTGATTGTGTTCAATAAGGGTTGGTGCCTCTTCCCACTATGATGTGCCTCCTAGAGGTATTCTTTGTGTTTCCTAGTTTGTAAAGGATCGTGTTGCTATTGTTAGGATTTGGAACTCCATGGAATCTTTCTCTTGTTCACTCTTCAAATCAAGTGCGATCATCAACACAAACAGGTGTTTCTTGACCATTAGCATTGCCCCTTGTCTTTGTTTTTGCATCCATGTTTGTCTTCTCTAAATGTGATTGGTAGCATAATATTCCGCACATTTTCTTAGATTAAACATTATATTCTAGATAATTTTTTGTCATAATCCCTTGTCTAGGTTTCAGAATCACGTAGTCTGACTAAGCTAGTTTTACCAAGTTAGGAGTTAATGATCTTGTCTTAATACCATGGGGAATGCCTTCCTAATAATCAATGGTTACTCTAGGTTCTTAATTCAATTTAGGCAACATTGTGTGAAATGTACTAGGGATTTCTAGTGGGCTTAGTCCCTAATGACCTTTAGCTTAAGTATTATAAAGGGAGTTTACTAGTGTGATGAGCCTGGGGAGGGTAACAATGTTATATGACCCCCCAAAGTTACAAAATTAAAATGCTAAAAACGAACAAACAAAAAAATCAAAAGTGCCACAATGTAAAAAATTAAGCACGAAGAGAAATCGCAGCTTGATTTGGTACTTTACTCACATATATCGCCTATGGTACTAGAGCCCTAGAGGTTCCCACTATGGGTGCTTTTCCTTGAAAAGCAAAAAACCCAAGGCATACAAAATAAGCACACACATCAAAATCAATGTGAAAAGACTTTGGGAGGTCAAAGAAAAGAAAATAAGTCAGTTGATGATTTCATGAGAAATTCCTTTTATCGTAGCTTAACTACAAGGTCTTCTAGGTATAGCCTCTAGTCAATCCTCGGACATGAAATACTTGTCTCTCGTGATTAAATAGCTTAATTGACCAGAGAAAATTGAGAATCTTGTCCATGGTATTAATAGTTGACCTCTAGTGCCTTTCAACCGTTAAATTAGTACCCCCATACTTGTTTAGCTTTTGTCCTTTACAATTGTTTATGCATTTAAAATTATATTAGGTTAATGTTTATTGCTACCAAATTGTTTAATATTCTGTTACCAATCAATTTGCGTACATACAACTGCATATGCTTTTTAATTGTATATGAGAATGCGGTTATTGGGCCAATTTTGGTTAATTTTTTTAGTGATTGAAGAAGGCTAAGAACATTCATCTCGAATGCTCTTCCATCTCGACGAACGGGCTTCATCTCAATAGCTTCCGAGGATGGAATCTACATCAAGAAGGGGGGCATGTTAACCCTCATGGACACCCTATCACCTTCGATGGTCGCATATTACTTATTTGATTGAGTCATGGACCGGTCTTGTTGGTCCAATAGGTGTGTAGGTAATCGCCGATGAGAGGTGCACCACTTATCTTATTTTTCCAGTAGTTTTGCAATGACCGGCCACTGTGGGCACTCATGTGTGAATGGGCCAAACTCTTATAAAAGGTCCATTTGACCTAAAAATCCTCATTCTTGGGGGTGTAAGCTAAGAAGTGTTCTTGCTCCATCTCTGTCTCCTTCTCATTTGTGTGCTCACGTGTATGTGTGTGTGTATGCTTGAGAGAGAGAGAGAGAGAGAGAGAGAGAGGGTGTGTGTGATCAAGCATTTCCACGACATCAATGGTAGCAAGGTGGTTGAGCACGCAATTGGTGACGGCTTCTTCTTCTTCGCAGCACAAGATCCTTCACGACGGAAGCATTCAACGGTGAGTGACATACCATTGTTTCTTTGAGCTTGCTAGGACTCTCTAGTTGTGTGTTTGCAGCTTTTTGAGGCTTGCATATGATGCACATGCAAGTTACTAGCCTTCAACATGTACGGCAAAGCGTACAATAGGTAAAATTTTAATTAATGTATGTTAAGTTTAGTAGGTTAACCTAGAAAGTTAAGTCTATAATAAGTTAAGTTTATAGTATAGCCAAGCAAGAACATGTGTGCTAGTTAGCATGTTAATGTTTGTTTGTTAGTGGGTCACCGTGACAAATGTTTGTAACTATTTGGCACTAACATACTGTCAATACTCAAGAAAGTGACTCGTATGGGGCACGAAGACTGTTTGAGGTTGTCAATCTCAAGAAGTGAACCTATCAAGGTAACGTGACAACTCAACAACAAGCAAACCACCACTCGAATGATCAAAAAATCTACCTATCTCCTTCTCACCACTCTAAGGTTCATCACACTATTTCGCACTCAAACAAAGTCAAAATGTACCAAAACTTTAGGAGAAGGTATAAGACACCTAGGGGCACTATCCTACCAAATCTTGTTGCAATCCAACAAGGTACCAAAATCATGATCCATCATGAAAAAGGTCCTAAAAATTGCAACAGAACTATCTAGAAAGGTCGCCCTATGATCCCGAAACACTCTCCTATGGTCAAAATGTCAAAAAACAATGATTTAAGCACTAAAATTTGAAGATTAGTCTCACTAATGCGTAGTCATAAAACTCAATAAAATTGACAATGCTTACACTTGAATAAAAGAGACAAGAGAGAGGAACACAATGCAAGTTTCAAAACTGAAAATGGATTACCCAATTGTTACTTATGTTGGTTACAAGTTGGAGCTTCGTAGTTGCTTGAGCGTAAGCATAACTCATTTCTCTTCCCAAACATAGGCCTACTTTCACATTAAAATTACTTATGTTGGTTACAAGTTGGAGCTTCGTAGTTGCTTGAGCGTAAGCATAACTCATTTCTCTTCCCATACATAGGCCTACTTTCACATTAAATTATTGACCTTTATACCTAGGGCTTTCTAAATGGCCAGTGGCTAGCTCACATGGTCCTTTCCAGTTATCATGAAAGAGTTACAACTCAAAAATTGATCGGCTACTCTGGAATTAGGATTTACACATAGAGTAGCTACACTATCCAAAAAAATAACAGAGTACAATTGTGGTGTTCGGCTACATGTTTAGGAGGTAGGCACCCTTTGAATCAATTTTCTAACATTCCTCACTTCCTAGCTCATGTCGTCCCTTGACACGACCATGTGAAATCTTGTTGTTAGGGTTATTGTCAGTTTTGTCTTCAAGGCTAGTCTTTAACCTTGTATGTTGTGTCATGGATGATGCTCCCCCCTTCCTTGAGTGATTCATATATGTTGTGTTCTTGATATGTGATTTGAGCTTTGATTGCACATTCTCCTCTTTGTTGCCAGTCTTGGCTCTGAAGATGGATTTTGATGTGTCTGAGTTTGCGGATCCTCTTTGTGGCATTGGCATTATGATGGATTTTCTTTCAAGGTCCATTGCAATTTGAGTTGTCTGCAATAGGTCGCAAATGTTGAAGAACTATGTGAGCTATGTATGGTTGTTGTGGATAGCTCTCTTGATGAATTTTTCATTGCTTGTCGCTATAGGCCATTCTTTAACTTGTCATTTTTTTAAGGAGCTTTGTTGTTGTCCTTGAATGCAAGAGTTTCTCATGGGAAGAATGGTTGATACCTGAAGCTACTACTCTGATTTGTTGACTATTGATTTGTGTATTTATTCTCTTATTGTTGCTGATGTAGATGGAATATGTACAAGAAGATGATGATGAGTGTTTCATTAGGAAAAAGTTGGAGTCAATTTTGGGCCCTGTAAGAAACGCCAACTCAACATAGAGAGAGGTAATCCTAAAAAATACAAAATTAGTTTTTTGAAATTCTATTTCTCATAGTACATACATAAAAGTTTGCTCAAACACTTACATGCATGATCATACAAAATGCTTTTTGAGAGCCCAACTTAAGTGTGCTCAAAATTCCATGTCCGAGAATCTTAATGAGTGATGTGATGTGAGATGAGAGAAAACACATAAGAGATGTTTTCAAAATACAAAAAGAACGCCACGGAAAGCACTTTAGAACACTAAAATCTGATGTCTCTAGCTCAAGATACAGTCTTTTAAAGTCTAGGGCCTCTTAAGGTCAGTACTAACAAAGCGAGTAGAGGCCCAACAGACCTCATGGGCCTCTATTCACTTGGTTTTGACCTCTTCATAGTGTTAAATGTGAGTGGATCTGTGCGCAAATGCATGCATGCATGCGTGAAAGCGGAAGCACACGAGACCGTGTGGGTGGAGTAACCTCTAGCTCAAGTGAGTGAGGTGCTCCTTATTCTTATGTATAGAAAGAATAAGGAAGTGTGTATACACAATGGGCAAGAGGCCGAACATCTCAGTGGGCAAAGGCATAGTGCCTTTACCCCAACAATCTCCCACTTAAAGGTGATGCACTGATAAGTGAGACCTACTAGCTAAACTACTAGTATGTACAAGAAATTAGGTGAAAGACTCTCTCAACCTATGCCCACTGGTGTCAATCTACACATAGTCGTATCAGCTCTGGTGGTAGGTGAGTGTGCGTACCCATGCTAGAGCCTGTATGTAAATCTAGCAAACAACTTTGTATGGTGTGCAAAGCTCCATGAAGCGTCATGCTAGTGTCAGTCATCGTATGACTGACTGTCCCTGCTGCAAATTATCCCACAACAGCTGCTAGGTTGGGTCTTGACACAAGTAGGTCATAAATGAGACACTCGAACATTGAAGAAATATGCACGAACATGGATGTCCTAGCCTCTCTTGCAATATGTGCATGTACTGCATCATCAAGACTACTCATCATGTATGGATGTGTCACTGCCAACACTGGGGTAGCTACGTCTCTCTCATCCATAGGTGGAAGTGTGTATCCTAGCATCAACTCATCAAACTCTAGCATGACCATGTAAAAAAACTCCATATTTTTCATCTATGTCTGTGTCTCTAGGGAGAAAACCTGCACTACATCTAACTGCACAAACTTTGACAACACCTGCTATGTTGTGCTAGAGCATTGCCGCTATACCTCTATCTGTGAAGAGCCTACCTGCATGTTGTGCACAACTATATGGTCTGTTGCTTGAGCATGATGGAGATCACTAGTAAAAGAGGCACATCTCGTCTCTCATTGAACGCATGCCATCAAAAAAACTAAGACTACGTTGTCTCCAACCTCAGACACATGCATAAGATATGCCAAGCCATTGCGGGCCTCATCTATCAATCACTAATAATCTGCAATGCATTTGGAAAAACTGCTCGTTAAGTAGTATCTGACAGCCAAAAGTTGCTAAAACTATCCCACTGAGATCAAACTCCATCTTAGCTGAGGAACATAACGCACATGCCATAGCGTATATAATGCACCACTAGGAAAAGACAAACAAACATCTCTTGCATCCTCTATGTCACATGTTGAGCCATCAACAAGTCGCATGCAACCAATTCTCCCACTAGAAAATATGTTGAATCACTCACAACATGGTGTGACGTGGAAAGCAACATCACTATCTAGTAACCACTATGTACATTTGAGGCAAGCATGACATCATCGTCATTGGCATCGAATGCCACTATAATTCCCTCTCTAACATGTGTTAAATCCATATCTGCATCACGCATATATCTCCACTACTATCTCATACGTCTGAAACAACGGTGCCTAATGTGCCCTCTGTGACCACAATGTCAACAACGCAAGTATTGGCAAGAAAAAGACCGTTGTCTCTCAATAGTCATCGTTGTAGACTCTAAACTGTCACACATGTCTGCAATTATAAGTCAATGTCAAGAAACTATGTCGAGAAAACCTAAGAGAAATCTAACAGAGTCTCCTCTGTAAACTGGTTAAAAACTCAAGTACAATCTCTACCGTATACCATGCCAAAATGGCAACGTGGGAGACTTCTCAACCACTACACAATCATGGAAAACATGATCAAACTCATCAAAACCGATTCTCACATATGCATAAAACAACTCCAAAATATGCAAATTCCAAGCATATAATCTGGGACAAACTGCTCAACCGAGTGGAAAGCACATAACCATACACGCAATGATGGCCGATTTTTGAAGGCCTTAACTGTGGTTACTAACCCCAAGAAGGCGAGCATTAGAAGTTTTTTTTTAATTAAAAAAATCTGTTTTTGCAGGTCCCCACCCTCCCTCGTCACTAAATGACACCTCTCGAGGGAGGTGGGATCAATGGCCCACAATAGGAGTCGCGAGGTAGATGCAATCCGTGCCGTCCGATCGACATTTAAAGTAGGTGTGAACTAAGCGTGAACTCCGAGATATGTGCACCACATAAAATTTGGTATGACCTCGGTGTGAACACGACGTGAACACGGTGTGAACTGGGGAGGGCCTACACACCACACCAAATTTGGTGTGAACTCAGTGCGAACTAGGTGTGAACTAGGTGTAAACCTGTCCACGACGCCCTGATCTATAAACTTATCACACACACACCTTTCAAGGAACGCGTGATAGCCTAGTGGTTAGAGTCAATCCCGTGGGGAAGAGGGTAGTGGGTTCAAGTCCGGGATCCAAAAAAGTGAGAATCTTTTGCATTCCGTAGGCAATCCAACAGTCACGATCAATCGATGATCGTGAGCCATTGATCCCACCTCCAAGTGGAGGTGTCAATTAGTGATGAGGCCCACCCTCCCCCTCCTTGTCCTTACACTCACAGAGGGTCCGCCACTCTCTCTCTCTCTCTCTCTCTCTCTCCATTATTAAAAAAAAGCCAGCTCTCTCTCCCCCTCTTGCTTGGCTCCACACCTCTCTCTCTCTCTCTCTCTCTCTCTCTCTCTCTCTCTCTCTTTCCACACACACACACACACGCACACACACACACTCACCCTCACACCTCTCTCTCCCATGTCTCTCTCATTCAGCCCTCTCTCTCTCTCTCTCTCTCTCTCTCTCTCTCTCTCCATACACATACACACACACATACACATTCACAAACACATACATGTACACACACTCACATACACTCCCTCACAACTCTCTCTCTCTCTCTCTCTCTCTTTGCATACATACCCTACATGCATAAGCACATGCACACAATCACATACGCACCAACAATGCACACACATGGCACACACAAGAAAAACGAATCAAAATAAAATGGACATTGATGCATCGACAAACAAAGGAGGACCAAAAACACACGATGGCGACAACAAATCAAAGAATGACGCTGAAGGCATACCCAAGTCAGCACTGAAATTGACGAGTGCGCTACACCAACGCACCAATAAAGCTTGAGACTTGCTGGCATCTCATCCATGATGCACCTCCTCAGTAACATCCGTAGGGTAACTCATTTTTTGTTTCCAAGCCAAACTTTGTAAAAAACCATTTTGTATTTTCCACCTCTCTCTAGGTGATGGTCACAAAGGCCCACCTAGGAGAATATCATTTTCTTATTTGTCCCAAAATAAAGCACCAGTCACCTGTCCGGGACCGGCTACCTACTTTGTCTCTCTAGCTTAGGGCCTTAAACCTAATTAGTTTATACTAAACTAAGCAGCCCGCACCTATAAAGGAGCACCAAGAGGTCACTATCAAGATAGTCAGCACTTGAAAGAGAAGTCATTCACATACATTGACTCCAAGGGTCACTATGCACAGGATTAGGATCTCTGTACACATGAAATTTCCCTACGGAACACACTATAGGCTCTCTCTCTCTCTCTCTCTCTCTCTCTCTCTCTCTCTCTCTCTCTCTCTCTCTCTCTCTCTCTCTTCTCCTCTCTCTGGTGTGTTGTGTTAGTGTTATTTGAATCACTATTATCTGCGTCCTAGCTACTCAAAGCTAGGTGGTGCCCCCTGTTCACTCCTTGTGATCTGTGCGTGCGAACTGGGTATAGAGGCTGGTGGGTCCGTTTTGCACTTGCGCTTGTCATTTGGTGCCCCCACTGTCAAAATCCTTCAGTTTACAACGCTAAAAATGATGCACGCAGTCGACCATGAACGAGTGCCTGCATGAATTCTCCAATTGGAGAACGGAGGAGGAAGAAATTGAAGAAGCACTAAGAGCCTTCATATCGAAGTGCTGCTGTCGGAATACACCATTGTGAATATCCAGGAAGTAAGTTCTCCATCTCGTATCTCTCATTCTAACCGTGAATCAAGAGCCACCAAAGGGAGGGTAGTAGGCTGCTCTCATTGCTGTCACCCACCACACTCTATCAATGAGTGCCATCAACGAAAGTAAAAGAAACAGAAACCCTCTACATTGACATCCATTGCAAAGAAATCCTCCATATTAAGGAAGGAAAGAGGTTAGTAAAGTCTCTCTTCCCTAAGGAATCTAAAATAAAACTATAGCCTCGGCTCCTAAGTGGCCCAAAGGGGTTGATTGTGCCAAGGGAAAAGGAGGGCTACGCCAATCCTAAATCACTGATCTGGAAAGCAGAATCACACCTAGGATGCCAGAAAGAAAGTCATCCACCATAAAGTGGCAAAAGATCGCCTATCGATTCACGGCGTGCATGCAAGTGTGCTGCCAGTTCACTTCGACAACCCCAAAGGGGAGGTGATAAGGAGGTTCCCATGCCCTAGAGAGGAGTGGTTTGGCTACTGACCTTGTTGCTTTAGAAGGCGGGTAGAGGGCCTTCCTTCTCTCCCCGTGCAACTCATTCTGAAGAAATTGTCTACTATGGGTGAAACCCAGTGGTCAAAAAATGAGCTACAAATAAATGGTGTGGAATTCATGTAGCAAGCCAATTACGGTAACTACTTGCAACTACTGCTGGCCAAAAGGCTTGGAGTGGTCAAACACATTGCCATCACTCCCTACATGTTAAGCAGTGAAGGGAAGGTGGAGCCTATGAAGGGCGATGACCTCCTGTGGATGTCTCGACTTGTCAACATCGACATGGTAAGGGTATAAGTGAGTACTCTACACTCTGTGCATCATCGATAACGGACCAACCGCTTTTTCCGTTTAGGTTTCTGCAACACATTCACGTACATATATATATAGATATGAAGATCTTCTATCAGTAGAAGATTGTGTTCTTGTTTGGTGCTGTGGCGCTAGGAGAGATCCTTAGCTCCACAAATCCCATTATCCTCCTCCTTTTGGATTACCATCACTCCTGTAACGTTTTAATTTTCATCTTGTTTTGATCTATCCACCCAACCTTGTAAGAAGCCGCTATACTTGTATTTAAGAAAAAAAGAAATTTAAAAAAAATATTGTTTTGCAATGGCAAACGTTTCCTTCCCAACTTTCACAGGTAAGGTGGGGGAAGATGCTTCGGATTTCCTAGATAATCTTGAAAGTGTCGTCAGGCTAGAAGGGATGATGATGCTTTACATCTGCGTATTTTTCCATTGTTAATGAAAGTGGAAGCAAGATCATGGTACAATGCCTTCGTGCAAGCCACCAAGGAGAGGTAGGACCTGCTAAGAGTAGCATTTCTAAGGAGCTTTGGAGAAGGCACCACATCAAAGAAATTGTGGCAATTGCTGATGGAGTTGAAGCAAGGAGGTATGCAACATACAAACTGAAGTTTGTGGACCTATGGGGACAATGGGCTGCATTGTTGAGGAAGGGAAAAGGGGCACCCGATTTCCTAAAGAAAGACCGGTTTGTGGCGAGTTTATGGCCAATTCTTAAAGAGAAGGCTAAGGGAAGGTTTCCTGCTACGTACACGGTAGTATTTGAAGTAGCCCGCCTTAAAGATAAGAAATTGTGTCTACAAGCCAGGACTACTGAGGAAGAGGAACCGGGTATGGCCTGACCACACCTAGCATGTCAAAGAGAAGGACAAAGAAAACCATACTTTGGTAAGTCAATACGGGTAAGGAATCATAATTTTTAGGGGTTAAGGCTAATGTTGTATAGGGTTAAGGGGACAAAGGCACTCAAGAAGCTAGTTTTAAGTAGGCTTTTCTAGCCTTTTTTTTAGACACATGTAGGATGTGGACCTAAAAGGTCACTTTCTCTCTCTAGCTTTTTGAAAGTGAAGGGAGTAAAGGAGTGTGGCCACATCAGCAAAAACGTGGGTCACTAAGAGCCAAAATTTGACTTTTTTTTCAAAAAAAAAATTTAAACTTATTTTTTACTTAAAAATTTCCCCCAACATATATACATATGAAAAAATCATTTTTTGACTTTTTTTAAAACCTACAAACACTAAAAGTCCACTTTTTCAAAAAAAAATCCCCCCAAAAAAAAACCATTGTTCTCTCCTCCTCCTCTCTCCTCTCTCCCTCTCCTCCCTCCTCTCTCCCTCTTCTCTCCTCCTCCCTCCTCGCCCCTCCGTGCTCCCTTCTCTCCTCCTCCTCTCTCCTCTCTCCCTCTCCTCCCTCCTCTCTCCCTCTTCTCTCCTCCTCCCTCCTCGCCCCTCCCTGCTCCCTTCTCTCCTCCTCCTCCCCTCTGTCTCCCTCTCCCCCTCTACTGCCTTCTCTCCTCTCATGTTCTTCCCTCTCCCTTCCCCCTCTCTCTTTTCATCCTTTTCTTCCTCACGCAACAACTTCCATGGTGCTCACAGACATCACAAATCATATGCCTCTACCACCATGTACTCCGCACAACAAAAGCGTACATATTTGCTTGTCGACGGCGTTTGCACTGAAATCCGCACACGTGAGGGTGAGCAGAGGTCATCCTAGGAACGTCGTACCATCGGTGAGACGAATGTTGATGGTTCTTCAATATCTTGGAAGGGGAGAAGTAGGCTTGTTAAACTATTGCAATTGGTTGTGTATGGCTGCAGGTACATCTTTGCATTTGTTGGATGCACAAATGTCAAGCTCTTCAGCTCAAAAGAGTGGAATTACAAGACACTATTGCCTCTTTGAAGAGGGAGGTTGAAACTCTCCAACAACAATTGCAAGAAAAGGATGTGTACATTATGAAGCTTGCCAATACCATCATATTTAAAAGAAACACCCCCTGGTGCAAGGTAACAATATACTTCTTACTTTTTGTTGTGTCTTCTTATCACAGACTTTGAAGTCTAAGGTGTTGCCTCTACTTGTTTTGTAGTGCTTAGCACAAAGGTTGCTTTTGTACACAAATAGTGAAATGTTGTAGGTTAGAGAGGTCAAGTGTCACCACTTTTTCTCTAAAACAGCCTTCTTTCTTACATCTTGCACATAGGTGCTTCAAATCCATGCTTATTACAGGTGGGTAATCAGCTCATCCTAATGTACATTATAGGATTATTGAATGGAAATACTTGCACAATTTGCACCAACATATACTTAACAAGTGTCTATTATATAAGCTTGCAAATGTTGAATTCATACATGTCTTTGTTTGAAGAACATGTCTCTAACGCGTCATGGTACAAGGTGACCTCTTACTATGCTAGTTGAGTGGTGTTGTTTGCAAAAATGGCTCAAGGAACTGCATAACACGAAGCTTTTACAATGGCACAAAGATCTCCTCAAGCAATGTGGCTCCCACTATACCAAAAATCATTATGCTAACATGGAGAGATCCCTAGTAGGACAATAAAACAGCTTTTCATTAGCACAACACACCCTTTCCTAACATGAGGGTACCCGCACTAAAGATATTTTTATGTGTCACCCCATGAGCATACCATGTCATGGAATGGATGTAAAAACTATGACCCACTACCCATTGGAAGTTGTTCACAAATGTATGTTTATCAAAGTTAATGAGAAGAAATTAGGACTTTTTTGTTTGTTGATGTGTTCAAGCACTCAAGGTCTACCACACTTTAGATTGTTTGAGAAGTTAAATAAGATTTGTAGCCATTTAAAGTGTAAATTTATTTTTGTTTGGTAAGATTGTACATGAGAAGACATGATAACGTATAAGAGATCTTGACGGAAAAAACCTTGGTGAGATTCCTACCATGCACTTTGACACCATACCTCTCCTTGAACCCTTTGATTTTCTATCATAGTGGGAAGTCCATGGGAAGCCTATTTTCAAATTTTTAGCGTAACTTTTTTTAAAAGAAAATTTTGGTTATTTTAAAGTTTGTACACAGTTTAGGAGTTCGTTCTGGTTGTTTTCCTTCAGTTTCAAATTTTGACCGAAGGCACTCCTTGGAAGCCATTTTGAAGGTGTTAGTGGGCGAGATTTTGGGAAAGTTTTGTATGAAGGAAATATAGCCCTTAACACAATAAAAAACATTGGCTCTTTGAGTATTCTCAGATTCCATGGTTTTAATGCTCGTTGGAGCCCGTAGATTAAGGAAAAAGTAAGAAATTTCTGTTTTACATCATTTTTTTAGAAATTGCCAACTTGCACGTTAATTTTTGGAGAATCCGAGCAAGATATGATTTTTTTGCATCACATGGTGTGAAGAGCGTGATGAGATGAACAAATTCATGTGAGACAAGCCCAAATAGATTTGGAGCTGATTAGAAGCTAGAAGCTGTTGAATACAGCCTAAAAGTTCATCCTCATACACAATAATTTTGTACCTTTTTCACTTTAAAGACCCCCAGAGCCCTCAGAAATACTAGCCACAAGGGCACGCAAAAAGCCCATCCAAAAGTCCCGGATGAGCATTTTGCGCGTCCTTGTGGCCAGCCTTGTTGAGGGCCCTGGGGGCTTTTACATGGAAAGAAATTGCAAAAGTATTGTATATGAGGATGATATAAAGATGTTATGGATTGAACAGAGAGCAAGAGCTCCCCCCCCCCCCCCCCCCCCCCCCCCCCCCCCCCCCCCCCCCTCCCCTCATTTTGCTATGGCCTGGATGGCCATTCTCATGCCCTTGTGGTCCCTCTTGTTGAGGGCCCCTTGGGCCTTAAAATGGAAAATACGATCTTTTTTTATCCATGGCTATGAGATAGAAGTGCGCAGTGTAATAGAATTGGCATATTTAATTTGAGAGTAGTGGAAATTAACGAGAGTACTTTTGAGAAATAACTTTGTGAGCATAGCGGGTGAACATAATTGAAAGATAGCAACATAATCATAGCAATTAGTTAACTTGGCATGAACAATACTTTTGCAAGAGAGAGAATTTAGAGAACATGACAACAGTTGAGGACCGGATTTATGTGGAGCCGGTCCCCCTCCAATAGGCATTTGTATTATGATTTCTCCCATTAAGAGAGACTTGTTACAATACAATCTTTGTGTTCCTTGTAACCTAGGTGATGCAATGAAGATGGAGAAATTCATGCTTCACAAGCATAACATAAACTTGAAGAAAGCTTTAACTATCCCAAGCCTCAGTCCCAAGACCTCAAACACCTTCGAAGGTGGAGAGAGCTAGCAGGAAATGAGGGTAGGGAAGAGGAAGAAGAAACATTTCATAGGAGAAAGAGTTAGTTCCTCACTTATCATAACTCTTCTTGCTAGCATACATAATAGCATAGTAATGAAGAAGAAGAAGAAGATGGAAAGCTTAAGCATTGAAGCATGGATCTTGGTTGGATTTGCACTTCATATCCAAGAGTGTTGGTGTAGGCTCTCAACCTCTACTTGCTTGGAGAAGGAGAGGGAGCTCTTGCACTTTGCATAGCACACAATGAGAGTGTTTGTGAGTGTGTGTGGGTGAGTATACCCCCTAAGAAACCCCCTAGCTTGCTTGGGTCGACCCCCCCTTTTAGCTCATGCTTGAAGCTCATTGGACCCCTCCAGGCCTAGCCAATCATAAGCAGGAGGCATTACAAGCAGCAAGGGTAGCCTTGAGACAAGTGTCCCCCTTTCCCCTTTGAGAGAGAGGCTAGATAAATGCAAAATCAATTAATTAAATCTCCTAAATTATCATTGGACCCCTTGGTTGGCCAACCAATAGGCTTCAGGCACACCATGAGGGCAACATGAGGAGGGACAAGTGTCCCTTTTGCTTTCTTTGTAGCATGCATGCCTTGTGTGAGTGTGTGGGTGTTCTCTCTCATCCCCCCTCATGTAGGGCTCGCCTCCTCCTTGTAGGGATTGAATAATTGACTTTTTGACACCTCAAGCCCCTCATGCATAGGCCCAGTCCCACCACAAGCTTGGCCCTTAAGCACTTTAAGCTTGGGCTAGGTTCTCACCTCAAGTGCAACCCTAGCATCTCAAGCATGTCAAGCACCTCAAGCATCTCAATCATTAAGCACCTCAATCATTAAGCACCTTAGTCATCAAGCGTGACAAGTAGGACAAGCACCTTGAGCTGGGTCGGGCTCCCATGCCTCAAGGTCAGCCTTAGGTTAACTAAGGTCAAAGGACTTTTACACACATAATTGGAGGTTTTCAATGAAGGTAACCCTAAGGGATTATGCTCCATTGGTTAGCCTTGCTCTTTGATAGACCATCTCTCATTTGGGCCCCTTTACCATTGGCCCCGTGTTGAGATAGATCTATAAGCACCTGTCTATATCTTAACCCTTGTTTCCGTTTATTCTCCCACATTAAGTGATCCGTTTAATATGAGATAATCATTTGGGTTGGTTAGATAGTAGATATTAGATTTTATGACATTACCTCTCTCTTGAAATCATAGTCATCCTCGACTATGGGGTAGAAGAGATAAAGCCTAGTCAGTAGTCAATTTTACTTAGCAGGTAGAGGATCCTTTTTTACCCTACGACATCTTTCCAAGATAAATGACTAATCCATATTGGTGCTTGGGAGACATAGCTGCCGCAAGCATGTCTACTCTTTGGTCAGTTTCATTCTCCAAAGTAGAGTGACAAATTCTACTTGGTGTTTGAGAGACGTCGTCATCACAAACATGATTCTAAGCATGCATACTAGTTAAATTTGTATACAATTAAAAAGAGGACTAGTATTATAAGACAAAAAACATTAGTCATTTAAAGAACTTTGTACATTTGCTTACTCTAATGTACATTGTAAGCATTGACCAAGTTTATACTATCCTAAAGCTGTATTCCTTGCATCCATCTAGCATCTTCAAATGATAATTTTTGAACTTAATAAATACCTTGCGGATAATCTTACCATGTCCTAGTGCCTTGTCTTCATGCCGAAGGATAGCTTCGGTTGTAGCACCTCTTCTTGGTCTTCAATTTGGGGAGGACTTCAATAATTGTTCAGTTGGTGCTCTCCTTTGTAGGGCTTAAGTAGGCTTACATGAAAGGCATTGTGGTATGAGCCAATGGTTGGGCAACTTGAGTTGATAAGCCGTCTCATTGATGGGATTCAAGATTTGGAAAGGACCATGGTATCTTTTTGCTAGTTTAGCATAATACTTTGATGGCCCGTAGGATTTTTGAGCCTAATCGTTTGCCTTAATCGAGCCTTAGGAAACTTGAGTAAGAACCGATCATTTTCTTTGAACATTAAGGCTCTTCTTTGATTCACACAACAGCTTTTTGCCTTTGTTGAGAGATGGATATAGCCTCCTTAATATTTTGAAATGATCTTGTAGGTCACGGCTATAGCTCATCGGCGGCAAAGATCTTCCCATGTACTTTGAGTAGAAAAAGGGACTTTTAGGTCTTCCTCAATGATCTCAAAAGGTGCTTTCCCATAGAAAGTATGTAGAGTATTATTGTAGGCATACTCTAGAAGAAGGTAAGTACTTTTCCCTTTGTGAGCGTTGATCTACTTCGGTAACTAAGTCTTGAGTAGATCAAGTATCGTAAGATTGGCTATCTCACTTTGGCCATCCGTATGTGGGGTGATAGGCCAAAGAGAAATTCAATCTTGTTCCTAGATTTTCAAAGAGACCTTTCCAGAATTATTGGTCATTCTAGGATCTCTATCTGACACGATGGATGTGGGTAATCCATGTTGCTTGAAGATATAAGATATGAAGAGAGTTGCCATTTGATGTGCCTTAATAGTATTTTTGACAGGATAAAATGTGCTTGCTTGCTAAACCTGTCGACTATTGTCCATATTCTTGTATTCCATGGATAGACTTGGGTAATCAAAGATGAAATCCAGGGATATACTCTCCCATGGTGAATTTGGGATAGGCAATGGCTGGGAGTAATCCAGGTTTCTTCCCTCTATCATACTTGGTCTTTTTGGCATACTGCACATTTTGAAACATACTCTTGTATGTCCACTTTCATGGTAGGCAATAGAAGTACGTCTCTACTCCTTGGAGAGTAGGTTGAATACCTCTATGCCCCGCATATGGAGGCATGGGATTCATACATAGCTTTCTCACGAAGGGTAACACATAGCCTATTGCCGTGGACAAGAATAACCATCTTGAAAGGTGAATGGTGCCTCTTTCTTCCCTAAAGCAAGGACTAACTTTATGTCTCTAAAGTCAGGGTCATTAGCATACTCATCTATAATAGAGGATAGATCATTGTGAGTAGCTATAGACACCGCATTAACTTTGGTTGTCGTGAAAGTAAATAGGCACTTGATTGTGCTTACCAGCTATGTGAGCAATATGGAAATTAAATTACGAAAGAAAATTTCCACCTCATTTGTTTGTCGGAAAGCTTGGTTTGCGTCATGAAATACTTGAGACTTTGGTGGCGGTTCATAGGACAAAACGGAGTCTCCCAATAGGTAGCGCTTCCATGTGTCTAGGGCATGTAGAACATCTTAAATCTCTTTCTCATAAATGCCCAAGACTCGCTCATCAGTATTGAGCCTTCGCTCACATATGCTATGGCATGTCCTTCTTGAAGCAAAACTGCTCCAAGGCAACACCACAAGCATCACATTGGACCTAAAATGGCTTTGAGAGAGATCCGGAAGCACGAGGACTGGTTGGGAAATAAGCTTCTCTTTGAGCTTATCAAAAGCATTTTTCTGCTTAGCAGTCCATACATACTTAATGTTCTTCTTGTTAAGTCATGTAGTGGTCCTGCTACTTGAGAGATTTCGCTATGAAGCGTCTATAGCATGCGCACATACCAAATAAAGCTTCTTAGCACCATGTAGATTTTCTTGGGGTAGTAGGCCATGATTTTATTACCTCTAGCTTTGATGGATCCATAAGGATACCATCGTGAGAGATAATATGACCTAGGTATTGAATCTCTTCTGAAGAAGAATTCGCTTTTCTTTTGGTTCAAAAAAAGCTTGTTCTCCCTCAATGCTTGAAAAATCACTTGGAGATGTTGCTTATGTTCCTTCAAAGACTTGGAGTAGATGATGATATCATCAAAGAACACTCCAATGAATTTTTGGTATGGTCTAAAATTTTTCTCCATCAGACAATTGAACATAGCTGGTGCATTAGTCAAGCCAAAAGGCATGACTAGATATTTATAAAGACCAAATGTTGTGCAAAACGCGGTCTTTAAGATATCTTCATCCACTATCCTTATTTGATGATAGCGACTCTTAAGGTCAATCCTACTGAAGTAGGTAGATCCTTGTAGCTTATTAATAGATCTTCTACCAAGCACGGGAAATCTATTTTTGATAGTGATATGGTTTAGTGCTCGATAGTCCACACACATACGTATGTACCATCTTTCTTTTACCTAAAAGGACTGGAGAAAAAAAGGAGAGGAAACTAGGCCTCACCATCCTTTGTCTACCAATTCATGTACTTGCCTCATGATCTCCTCTTGTTGAGCTTGTGAGACTCGATAAGGAGGTTTGTTAGGCGGTGCGCTTCCTGGAAGGAGGTCAATGCGATGATCATCATCCCTCGTGTTGGAGGTAAGTCCATAGGGATATCATCGATGAACACATCTTGGAATCCTTTTAGAAAATTAGACAAGTTCTAACTCTTCTTGATTCCTACCATTTACATTTGATGAAACACTAGTAATCTTTTAGAGACTCTTTGACAAAAATCATGTACGTAGAAACTAAGCTCTTCATCGACTTATCAAAAGCAAGAGGATTTACAAGTGGAATAGTGTGACCACGCTCGCTAGCATCTACATACACTTCTTTCCCCTATAGGTGAAGTAGATTCCTCCTTTCAGGGAACTTCATGTTGGAAGCCATGCGATCAAACCATGGCTCCCCTAGGATAGCATCGTCATGTGTGAGAGGAGAGATGCAGAAGTCTTCTTTGTCGACATATCTTTGGACATGAAGCCTCAACTTCCCAATCAAGGGAGTAAAATAGGCTTGTTGTCCCTTGAAAGCTACATCAGCCATTACACATATCTCCATCTCAAAAGCCTTGAATGCCCAACTTGGTGGCCAACTCCATTGATATGAAGTTTAGAGTAGAGCCAGGGTCAAGCCAGGGTCAAACAAGATGAAACATCATGCTCTCTTACCTTTCCCCAAGCATAGGAAAGTGAATGATCCTTTGCATGAGAATCCTCTTTGGAGCTTCGATGGTGTAAGCCCTAGGAGTGTCTCATTGCGAGTATTCTTCTTGGGGCAAGAACGATAGCCATGTCCTTGCTCCCACACTTGAAACACTTATGGTCCTTGCAAAAAAGCTTCAAGCTCTTTTAGGAGAGAGTTTTTTTTTACCTTTGTAAACTCCCTTCTCCTGGACCGATTCTTGTTGTTGTTGAAGTGACTTGGAAAGTATTTTGAACATTAGTTTTCCCCTTTGCATCATTTTTGTCTTTGTTTTCCATGGGCTTGACATTACGTCTAGCCCCTCGATGGAAATTGATGCGTGAAACAACCATGGTGTGATGGATTACTTCGCTAATAGTACCACGCCGTTGAGAGTTGATGTATTCGGCCATCTCTTCAGTAATCCTGCACAGAATTGCTGCCTTTGCTCGACAAAGTCAAGGTTTTGAAAGACAGTAGCCTTGAGATGTAAATCTTCAAAACATGTCTACGTACTTGTGGATAGACCTCATGAGAGAGAAGCTTCAAGCTGCGCCATTTGGTAGCACTTTGTCTTTTGCATCGCTTGCAAGGAATTGCTTCATGATGGAAAGTCGTAGAGTTTTCCATGTCTTTGGGGCTTCACCATTGCCACGAAGGCTAGCCTACATTGCCGAGCTGATTTTTGGAAGTGCATAGCTACATGGCATAGCTTGGAGTACTCTGTGAATTCCTCGTCTCCAAAGGCCACATCAAAATTGCTGTATGAAGGCCAACACTTTGTCGGTAGTCGCAAAGGTGCCATCATAGGTGAGAAAAGAGATACTCTTCCTTGCTCCTTGAACTTATTTAGCTTTGTGACCTTCGCCATGCAGAAAATGATTTGCGATTTCCTCCCCTCTGTATTACTCTAGGAGAATAGCCATAGATTTCGTTCAGAACAGAAGGAAGGTGAGAAGAAGAGAAGAGGGTTGACCTCTTCCTAGCCCTTTTCTTCTCTTTGTTTCCTCTCTTGCCTTTCCCAGTGATGAGGAGAAGGACTATGTGCTGATCTTTTCCTCTTGGGAGGAGTGGGGGCGATCGTCGAGACTTTCGTCTTCATAGAGCCACATCTTCAAAGGAAACTTAAACTTTCATTTCTTTTCTTGCTCTTTGGATTCCTCCTCTCGAATGGGAGATAGTCTCTTTTGGGGTCCTCTTCAAGAGGCCTCCTAAGCTCTCTCTCCTCTTGGAGAGGAAGGGAAATTCCATAAGCACAAAGTTGTTGAGTAACTTCGGCTTGCAAAGCATGGTTGCCCATAGCTTGCTGCAACCTAGTGACAAGATAATTCACTAACATAGGAGCATCATCATTAGCACCTTGTGCAAAATCAAAGCTATCAATGCTCAATTCTACTCTCTTGATTATTGTCAGCAGCTGTTAACAAAATTTATGTATGTACTTAGTGTATGCTTTGCAATTTCAAAACCTTAGTTGCCACTACTCTTTAGCCTTTGAAAATTGGCTCTTAAGTATCTACACCCATGGCTCAATGGTTAATTATAGAGAGTAGAGGAGTAGGTCTAACATAGCAGAGTCGCCGAGGGCTAGCTCCTTCAGGACTTCCTATAGCTCAATAATGGTAAAAGTCGTAGGCAAGTCTAAAAAGACTCCATTATTAAGTCCAAATCTCCCGAGGTGTGCACCATCCCCCCACATAGTGGGCTCAACAAAATCGTTAATAGATCAGAGTTCATGACCCTAATATAATTAACAACATCAACCCATTTATAGGCTACTTAATGACCTCTATTCTTAAGCAAGAAAAGAGAAACCCAATGCTCTGATACCAATGTAATGGAATTGGCCTATTTAATTTGAGAGTAGCGGAAATTAACGAGAGTCCTTTTTGAGAAATAACTTTGCAAGCATAGCGGGTGAGCATAATTGAAGATAGCAACATAACCATAGAAATTAGTTAACTTGTAATGAACAATACTTTTGCAAGAGAGAGAATTTAGAGAACATGCCAACAGTTGAGGACCGGATTTAAGTCGAGCCGGTCCCCCCAATAGGCATTTGTATTATGATTTCTCCCATTAAGAGAGACTTGTTACAATACAATCTTTGTGTTCCTTGTAACCTAGGTGATGCAATGAAGATGGAAAACTTCATGAATCACAAGCATAACATAAACTTGAAGAAAGCTTTAACTATCCCAAGCCTCAGTCCCAAGACCTCAAACACCTTCGAAGGTGGAGAGAGCTAGCAGGGAATGAGGGTAGGGAAGAGGAAGAAAGAAACATTTCATAGGATAAATAATTAGTTCCTCACTTATCATAACTCTTCTTGCTAGCATACATAATAGCATAATAATGAAGAAGAAGGAGATGGAAGCTTAAGCATTGAAGCATGGCTCTTGGTTGGATTTGTACTCCATATCCAAGAGTGTTGGTGTAGGCTCTCAACCTCTACTTGCTTGGAGAAGGAGAGGGAGCTCTTGCACTTTGCATAGCACATAATGAGAGTGTTTGTGAGTGTGTGTGGGTGAGTATACCCCCTAGTTTCTGGGTTGAACCCCCCCTTGTAGCTCACTTGAATCTCATTGGACCCCACCAGGGCCTAGCTAATCATAAGCAGGAGGCATTACAAGCAACAAGGGTAGCCTTGAGACAAGTGTCCCCCTTTCCCTTTGAGAAAGAGGCTAGATAAATGCAAAATCAATTAATTAAATCTCCTAAATTATCATTGGACCCCTTGGGTGGCTAACCAATAGGCTTCAGGCACAGCATGAGGGCAACATGAGAAGGAACTTGACAAGTGTCCCTTTTGCTTTCTTTGTACCATGCATGCCTTTTGTGAGTGTGTGGGTGTTCTCTCTCATCCCCCCTCATGTAGGGCTCGCCCCCTCCTTGTAGGGATTGAATAATTGACTTTTTGACACCTCAAGCCCCTCATGCATAGGCCCAATTCCCACCACAAGCTTGGCCCTTAAGCACTTTAAGCTTGGGCTAGGTTCTCACCTCAAGTGCAACCCTAGCATCTCAAGCATGTCAAGCACCTCAAGCATCTCAAGCACCTTAGTCATCAAGCATGACAAGAAGGACAAGCACCTCGAGTTGGGTCGGGTTCCCCGCATCTCAAGGTCAGCCCTAGCTTACCTAAGGTCAAAGTACTTTTACACACATAATTGGAGGTCTTCAATGAAGCTAACCCTAAGGTCTTATGCTCCATTGGGTTATTATTCTCTTTGATAGACCATCTCTCATTTGGGCCCCTTTACCATTGGCCCCGTGTTGACATAGATCTATAAGCACATGTCTATATCTTAACCCTGTTCCCGTTTATTCTCCCACATTAAGTTATCAGTTTAATATGAGAGAATCATTTGGGTTGGCTAAATATTAGATATTAGATTTATTGACATGCAGTTTGATGTGTTCATAGCAAACTCCCCCCCCCCAATGGCAAATACCAAACCGTGTATCATCTCATCAACCATTTTTTGCTTCCTTGTGTCCACTACCCATGTTCTTGTTTGTGTTTGTGATTATACGATCCCAGGGACCCTAAAATAGAGGGGCCACAAGGGCCATCCAGGGAAACCTGGATGACCATTCTGTGCGCCCTTGTGGCCCCTCTTTTTTAGGGGTCCTGGGGCCATATAATGACAAATAGGGGATATTTTTAATGCATGTAATGAGATAGAGGTCCCTTCTATTGAACACATATGCTATGTTACATATACTTTAGTGAACTCCCCACGTCAAGGCCTCACAAATCCTGTGCACTAAACATTCAGCACTAGAAATCGACCAAACAAGGAGCCAATTTTTACTTCCCTTGTGTCCACCTCGTGTTCTTGGGAATGTTTGGTTAAGCCATTTCTTTGGAATTTGAAACCACATGTGACCCCTATTGTTATAGTATCCAACCAAAGGTTTCTTGATTAGCGTTTACATAGGGTCGAGTGGTACATATCTTCTATGTTAAAAGTGCATGTATCTATAATTTATGTTTACACTTTCTCTTTATCTATCCAAATGAGCTACATAGTAGAAATCAAATCCGCAATTTAACAATTAAGTTCACATGTAATAGCTATTGGTATTTAGCAATACCAACGAGATAACTACCATAGCTCATGAACATGGATATTTAAGAAGATTTTGATACCAAAAACTTGTCAACACTACTCAAAAAGGTGGAAACTCAAAGGCTTTACAGTATATGTATGATGAAACACGAATCAATAATAAGTCACTCCTATACATCGACACCTCCATCTCAAGTTGTCATTTCTCTAAGTCAAGCTTGGCATATGCATAGTATGGAAACAATAACATGTTGGAAAGCAAGAATTTAGCTTTCTCAACTTGTGAAATGTTGCTAACGATATATATCAAACATCCATAAATGAAGATATCTTGACAAAGGTTATGATCCACTTTAATAAGAATAACCATTGATGATTAAACTGAAATCAAAATGTTGCTTGAATTTCTTCATGGTGGAGTGACTAAGACTTGCGACTTGAAATGTCTTACAGGAAAATCAAAATATCCATAAAGGTTAACAATATTTATCAAGTCTGTATGAAACTCCAATAAGCTAAACTAAATACTCTCACTCAATGTGACACCATTTAACAAAAAAACATATTTATATTTCATTTATAGAGGAATCCAACCTCATGAAACTAATTACAAATGGGGACAATGTTGTTGTTGTTAGGCGTCTCCTACAAGTATTTGTCTTCCTCATGTAGAGATTTATATACACTTGAGTGTTTGTGTGTGTCTATGACACTAGGGAAGTACTATATGGATGGCTTTTCTAAAGCTCCTAGAGAACCTATTGGTTCAAGATTCTAAAAAATTCTACTATTTCTTATCAAAATCCTTTAACATGGTAGTGAAAGGTTCCTCACGTAACAAAAATAGAGTGATTTCCATCTCTGCACATGGTTGCTTGCTCATGTCCTCTGAAAAAAATTTGACTCTATAAGTAAACAATAGATTATGTGAGCACAAAGTTATAAAGTACAAAATGATATCATTCTAATAATCTAATGACAACTATACAAATAATAAATTATAAGAAAAGTCTTTCATGACTCTCCATAGATAGGACAACTTACTTGCATTGTGGACTCAATCACATGCTACACAACTATAGATGGCGCACCAAAGCCATCAAAAAAATAGCACCACCCAGTGTTAAGAGGTGTGAAGCCTAAACATTGAAAGCCATAAAGAGTTTTGTTTCTCTCCATCATGATAAAATTAAACATGGAGATCATGTTAAGCTCTGAATGTAAGCTACAAGGGTAGTTTTCTTACCATTCTATCTTTATGTTGGAGATGAACCCTTGCAATGCCCACACACTATTCACCCCTCCTATTGTTGTGGTATGCAAGTCATGTGAGCTCATACTTTTTCCACTTCGGGAGTAGAGGTTTCCATGTAGTGTGAGTGAATGAAAGTAATCTTGTTTCATGCTGTAATGGAGGTGACAGAAGGGAGAGGAGCTAGCTTGCTGTGAAACTATGTGGTGGGCAAGGAGAAGAGATGGGGGAGGAGCTTGCTTGGTGCTACAATGGAGGTGGGAAAAAGCTAGCAGAGAGATAATCCTCGACTATAGGGGGTGCATGTGGTTGTCGCAGCCATGGAGAGCTTGGAAAAGAGTTTGTAGAGAGAGAAAATCACTTTTTAGCTATAGAATAGGTTTGGAAAGACTTTGGAGGTCAAAATACTTTTTGACCATGAAATAGGTTTGGGGACCTTTTAAAGAGGAAAAACTTAAAATTTTTGGAAAATTTGGATTTTTTTAGTGTATTTTTAAATCCGGACCAAAAAGTGGGGGAAAAGAGTCAAAGTGGTCCCCCCCCCCCCCCCCTCGAGCCCCCCCCTCCACTTTCCCCTAGCCACCTCCCTTACCTTCTCACTAGGTAAGAGGCCATTAAGAGGTGTAAGGCTACCT
This sequence comes from Adiantum capillus-veneris, assembly GCF_014529385.1. Lineage (NCBI taxonomy): Eukaryota > Viridiplantae > Streptophyta > Polypodiopsida > Polypodiales > Pteridaceae > Adiantum > Adiantum capillus-veneris. The sequence continues at coordinate 128,594,424 of NC_140939.1, read as the reverse complement.
TGTCCCCCCTACTTTTTTGAGGGTATAGAGTGTGTCCACCACCCTCTTCCTATTGGATGGCCTCTAATTAACCTTAATCCCAAAGGGCCCCTAGAGGGTTCACATTTTTCCTAATGAAAGAGCACTGAGGGTCACTATCAATAGAGTCAACACTTGAAAGAGAAGTCATGCACATACACCAACTCCAAGGGTGAGTATGCAGGAGTAGGATCTCCATACGCATGAAATTTTCCTAGAGAACGCACTATAGTCTCTCTCTCTCTCTCTCTCTCTCTCTGCGGTCCTTCATCTCACCGAAACAAAGGTCTTTCGTAAATACCATCTTGAATCAAGTTTTCCCTCTTCATCAAAGGGTTTTCATCCATCCTCCGCCTACGTCTCACTCTCTCTCTCTCTCTCTCTCTCTCTCTCTCTCTCTCTCTCCTCTCTCCTCTCCTCGGTGTGATGTGTTAGTGTTATTTGAATTGTTGTTGTCCAAATCCTAGTCGCTCAAAGTGAGGTGTGCCTCCTATTCAATCCCCGTTATGAGTTTTGCATGCACAGGCTCGTCGTGTAGAGGCTGCTGGGGTCCGTTTTGCACTTGCTCTTGCCAGTAAGTAGAGAGAAAACTAGCTCAAAACACATCCCACAAGAGAAAATTGTCTGCAAAAGTCTGCAAAAAAACCTGTGAAACTTGTGACTGGCAAAGTTTGTAGCCACACTACCATACAGAATCCTCACTCTTGTGAGAGTGGGTACAAGTATACCAAATTGTGTCCAAGCTGACAAAACATGTCAAAGTGGGAGTCCAACTCCACCAAAGTCTCTAAAAGAGGGCTCTAAACCATAAACCATAACGCTACTCAATGCCAATGAGTAGAAATGCCAAAATGGCTCCACAATCTTACATACAATGGCAATCCACACTCAACGTACATCCACATAGTGAATGTGCATAAACAAGCCCCATAAGAGTTGCAATCCAAAAACCTGATCAATGAAAAAACAATGCTCTCAAGAGAGATCACCGCACTCAAAAGTGCTCGCCAAAATGCATGTATAATAGACATTAACCATGCACCATAACCATATGCAAACCCATTCTCAAAGACCATGAATTCAAACACAAAATCACTACCAAGCACACTATGTGAAAACAAAAACCTGCAATTTCTATATACAAATACTCTGAGCTGAATATCCTTAAAACGGTGAGGAATTTACAAAAAGTTTCTTCTACAAAGTTGTAGACCACATTGAAATGGATGGGCCTAGACCGGAAAAATATTCAAATTTGTCTTCTACAAGGATAAAAACGAATCTAAACATAGTGTTTCGGTAGCACATTCACTTACACACAATCTTTCACACTGTCTTCTGAATTTCCACAAGAGCATTCATCAGTCTCAGTCGAGCTCATAAGCTCCCATGGTATTCTCATAAAACTTTTGAGCTTTCTTGATCTCTCTACCTCCAAGAGCGAGCAAGCGAGCTATCACCTCAAAGCTCTCAAAGCCGTTATAGACTCCGTGATCACCATGCGCCCTGATACCAGTTAAGAGTGCACATGTACGTGGATGCACGCGGATGCGTGCATGCGGGTAAGGGGAAGAGCACGAGACCATGTGTGTGGAGCAACCTCTAGCAATTATCTTAAATGAGTGAGGTGCTCCTTATTCTTATGTATAGAAAGAAGGAAGTGCATATACATAGTGGGTGGGCAGTCGCGAACATCGGACGTGTACGGATGCGTGTGTGCGCTGTGCGGTGTGCATGTGGGAAGGAGAGAAAGAGAAAGTACATAGTGTGTGGGTGGAGCAAGACTCTACTATGAGCTACCCCTTATTCTTTGTATGTGTACACAGAATAAGGTATCAATGGGCGGGCGCCCATAGCCAGAGCAGTAGAGCAAGGCACATATGCCTATACCCTAACATCAAATAGGACCTATTAATCTCTATCAAGTACAACGCATTCAAATTTGAATTGTGAGTACCTCACAAAAAGGTGATTGATGCTTGTGCAAGATAGAAACATTGGGTCATAAAACAACGCTCGGCGCTTGTGCAAGATGTCACTATCAAGCGCTTTACTTTCTTGGTGACAATGACAAATTCACCAAAATGATTTTCCTGGACATTTTCAAAATGAGAAAAAAGGATTTTCTACGTAACTTTAGCCCTCTTCCTATTGGTTAAGGGGCGTTCTCTCACTAGAGCTAAAAGGCCCAAAAATGAGTCCATTTCTTTCCTAATGCTAGATTATGGTATAAAACCTGGATGACCAAAGGAAAAAAAATTGGTGGAAAAAAGTACTTTGGTATACACTCTCATTGGATTTGAGCATTTGGGCTTGAAGTACGTGTCATGCAATGTGAGTGCTTGGGAGAAACAAAGGAAGAGTGCCTAATGTAAGTGCCAAATATGGAACACTCTATATGCATATAAGAAATTTGTCAAATAAAAGCATGTAATGAGAAATATGGAGTTGATGGGTGATTTAAGGAATAAATGTAGCACATGTGACATCAAAGGGCGTGTCATTAGCTGCCACATTTCCATGAAGGGTTTTTGATGTAGAAGCTTCTCCACTCATACATCACTATGCTTAGTGTGTGAGTATCTTTTGGACTTTCTCCTTCACTTCTCACACTTAAAATATATAGAGTTTGACTCTTATTCTCACCTTTACCAACATGAGAGACACAAAATGAATATGGTCAACTTTTCCAGCTTGAGCAGTATCTAGAATAGATAATATGTTTATATAGTAGAGGATATTACTTGAAGCTTTCAGACTAATGCCTCGCTCATTTAGTGGGCTAGTTGTTTGACTCTGACTTTATGCCATGTATTTTTATTGGCAACTTGGACATACTTGTTCAAGGATAGAAACCCAATTTCATAAGTTCTTGGAGATTTAGGCCTCTTTCATTGTGTTGGTTTATGGATTCCACCATTTTGTCCAATAGGTTGGCATATTTTGGCTCCTCTTGACTTGCTTTTGTCGTATGTTGACACTGCTTTTTGAAACAAGTTCTTTGGCTATTTTAGTGATTTTTGGAGCCCTTTCTTTATCTCCCATGAGAAGTGGTTGTTGATGTGTGTGAGTTCTTTGTGTTTGAGTTCCCACTATTGATTTTGGAACCCACCATGTCTTTGGTCCTTGTGTAATCGTTCTTTGCATTTCCTCCATTTTCTTTACGACTTGATGGACACTAAGCTTCCGTATCCATATGATATATTCTGTTGTAAAAGCCTTGGTTTTGTAGTTGAAGATGAGGTATCCATCTAGAGGTCATATCATCCTCACTTGTGATTGGCTTCTGTTGGCTCTTGATTGTCATTGCTTGCCTTTGGGTGGAGCGCTGTGTTTCTTGAGTGATCTTCGTTGTGTTCCAAGTAGAGCTACTACTTTTGGTAACCATATTTGTTGTTACCTTCATAAAATCCTTGAGCTTTGAGTAATTTGAGGTGTTTGTCTTCCATTGATATCTCGGCTTGCTCTTTGTAGAAATCTTTGATTGAGGTGAGCTTAGGCTGTTACCTTAGGCTTTTTGGCCCAAACATTTTTGTTTCTTTGAAAATAGCCCTGAGAAATGATTGACTCATTTGATGTGACCCACCTGATGACCTTTGGTTGTTGAAGTTGAGCCTGTGCTTGATGTATTAAAACTGAATCTGACTTTGATGTGCTCTTTTGATACCAACACTTGGTAACATTCTTTGGCTTCTTTCAAAGGATTTTTTGTGATGGAAACTTTGGTTGATAAACTTGTTTCTTCTATTTCCATTGCATTGTTGATGGTTTTAATTTTGATGTTGAGGCTACGTTGGAAGTTGAATGGAGGCTCATTGAAGGTAAAGTTGACTCGCAATGTTGATCAACTTCGATGGTTTCTTTAGCTTTACCTTTCTCCACGATGGTTGGTTGTTTCTTAATTGCATGTACTTGAGGTTCTTTTGTGTCTTTTTGTGTTGTTGTTGAAGCTTTTCCTTGTGGTTGAAAGAAGATGTTCCTCTAGCTTTATGTCAAAACTAGACTATCTTTAATATGATGGGAACTGATTTGTAGAAAGTATCATTAATCTTCCCAGTATTCATCTTGAGTATGGCTTCAGAAACTCCAAAGCTAGGAATTGGAATTTTTGAACATGTATACACTGTTTATTCTAGCTCATTGATTGGTGGTTCTCCCATCATTATCCCCATTTGATAAGGGATTAGATTCTTTGTCGCATCCGGATCTATCACAGCTGAACATGTGATTTTAAGTCCTTTTTATCTGCATATACTAAATTTGTTCATTGTTGGGGACACTTGATCTTTTGCCATATCCTTGTCCTTCTCTTAATCTTGAGTGTGTTGAATATTTGATGTTCAGCTTGGAAAGATTGCTTCTTTGTCTACTTTTAATTAAACTTTTTTTGGAGTTGGCTTCATTGAAATATCTTTTGGTGATTCTTCAGGTATGTTGATGATGACATAGTCTTGTGGTTGCTTTGCACCTTGCTTTGTGACAAAGTTTTCTGTCTTGCATGTTCTACTTTCACACTCACAAATTCTGTTAGCTTCCTTCAATACCTTTATCGTAAAACAAGGAGTTATGTCATAGACATGCTCATCACAAAACCTCATAGTATTTTGTTTATGCACACATCTAGAGTCACCAATAATTTCTCCCATCCAAAGGGTTTAAACAAATCATCTAGGGATGGTTCTTTTATTTAAGCCTCATCTTCTACTAATCTCTCTAGGATACAACTTTCCTTTCTCAATCTTCTACATTGCACATCCAAACATGCGCATCTTTTTCACTAACCAAGCAGGCAATTGCGTTCTTGAATCCGTAGGCATGGAAAATTCTTCCATCGGGGCTTGGTTTACATCCATGTAACTATGGTCCTTCATGCTAGCCCTTGTTGTGATATTTTTATGTCATATAAGTAGAGATGGTCATAGACCCAATCTTAAACCATTTTGAGTCGACGCATGAATGGTCGTCCCAAAAAACCTCAAAGTTGTTGCCTTTTCCAAAGTCAACTACGGAAAAAGCTCAGGGGCTTCACATTTTAATACCCCCTATATAACGTGCGTTCATGGGTTATAAAAAAAGGCCCTCTTTGAACATGTCTGAATGAATAAATTGACTCCTTATTTTAGAATTTTTTTCCAAAATTGAATATATAAAAACCCCTTATTTTAATTTATGTCTGTTAAATTTCCTAAATTTTTTGCATTTTAAAACCCCTCCTTTCGAACTCGCGTTATACATTAACATGATTACATAGTGCACCCCCCTAGAGAAAAAGTGCTATTGTACTCTATTCCCCAAGAGGATATAAGTATTTGTTTTAGCATCCCCAAGGGTCTCTCCACATATCTGTCTGCTATTTGCACGTGGTCCTGAGAGCTGGTCTTTCCCATTTCTCACAGATCCCCTTCGTAGCAATTGCTATTCTAGTCCCACTATCAAGTATGGCTATTGTTTTTACTCCTTTGTACTCTAGTGGTAGGATGGTGCTCCTTTCCTTGCCTTCACAGTAATCACCCACCTTATTCTCTAGTACAGGCTCTCCTTTGGGTTTCTCTTGCTGGTTTATCTCCATGATCTCATCTACAAAATTATCATGCATCATGTTGATGGATTTTCAGACCCATTTTTTCTAGGTTTTTGCTCATTTGTCCCCATAGATGTGGTTTGATCTTTAGAAGCTTTGTAAGAGAGTAATGGTGCATTTTATAGGGGATGATATCAATTCATGTAGGCTCTTCCATTAAGATGGCACAACCGTCACTTAGGATTTTGTCTCTTGTTACCCCATAAAATATGGCAAAGCTTGTAGAGAGTGTGGTTTTCTCTCTTCGCATGCTATAAACATTACATCTCTGTATAGAGATTGTGTATGTCTTGGGAAAAATTTGCGATCCATATTGACCTCAGGGATAGGTGGTGACTGTAAAGTAGCACTACCATCTTTGTGGTTTTTGATTGTCTTCCACAAGTATTGTGGCCACGCCTCATCGACTCCAGGAATTGGTGGCATCTCATAAGATTTGACCTTATCCATTGTGTTTGCAAGAACCGTCGTATCCAATGGTACTTAATTTTCCACTATTGTTGGTTTAATCATGTTGTCTCAATTCTTAGCGTAGTGTTTGAGTATGTGATCCCATCCACAATCGTCATAGAGCCCATAGATTTTGATTTTTTTGTCTGTGTTGTTTTCCTTGTGTGTGCTTGTTTTTACCTTTTTGGGCATAGGCTTTACTCTTTCTCTAGAGTTTTCAAGGTTCTAGCTGTATTGGAGCTTGGGCGGTTTTTATGAGCTTTTGCACATGTTTGTTCTTTTGGTCTCAAACTCAGGGTGTGGTTAGGTCAGCAATCTTTGTTACAAAGTTTGGTTGTTGTTTAGTTTTTATGCGAAGGCTTGTAGCATGGCATCTAAGTGCTTGTTCTAAGTGCTTGTTCACTTTCTCAACCATGATTGAACCTCCCTTTCAAATTTTGGATGATTTTTCTTTTCTTGTTCGTTTCTTGTTTTCCTTTTCTTATTTTAGCTGCTCTTTGGTTTATTGCAAATCAATTTCTAGACCCATTTTCTCTTTCAACCTTTTTGGTTTTATTTTATCTTTTTTCACTTTTTATGATTTTCTTCCAGTCCTCACTGATACGTTCTCAATTTTTGTTTGAACTGGGAGTTTCTGTTCCCCTCAATAGGTACATTTTTTGTAGCTTCTTGTGCTTGATCTTGAGTCATCACCTTGATAGGAACTGTGGTGTCTAGCTTGGATTGGCTTGAAGAAGGTATCACTCCTACAACATTCATTATTTCTTTCCCCTTGTTGTTTGGGTTTTTGGAACAATCAAGAATCAGGTATGTAACATCGCATCCTAAACAATATCAAAATATCTCCACGTTCTTTACCCAACGAAGATGATCTATAGGACAATGATTACATCCACACTCGTAACATGGTCGTACTTGTTGCATAGTTGGGGGTGTAGACAATGCTTGTACTTGCCTAGTAAGAATGATCTTTGAACCATACTCTTGATTGTCTATGCACATGAGCATATTCCCATCCATGGCGTAATGATTTTTCATGCATTATGGCGCATATGCTGATTGAGTGTAGTTGACTACTACTCTACCATCATTCAGAAGAGGTGGTTGTTGCCCTAGCATACATTGTGGTTTTAGTTGATTGTTATGCCATGGGGTGGGATGATTTTCTCCACAAGATTCACACCTTCTCATGGTTTTTTATCGTTTATTTAGGCACTATTTGTAGCCTTGGTTTATTCTTCTAATCACCTCCTCGACCCCTCGATCAATGCTCGTCTCTGTATGAGTTTGAACATCTTGCCTTGTTGTGGATCTGCTATTTAGGGAAGAGTCACTGCTCCAAACATTTTCTGTATATTTGGTCACCTCTACGTAGACCTTACACTTGTCAATTAGATAAAGATCTTCTCTAGCGACTTGCTCAAATGTCATGCATCCTTTCAAATGTAGGTCCTTTTTTAGAGTTTCATTCTTCAAGCCCTCAATGAGTAGAATTTGATAATCTCTCATATTATGGTAACTCTCTCACATGAAAACTCTTTAGGTATTGTGCTTGAAATGAAGCAAGGCTTCTTTTCCCTTCTCGTTCGCTTTTTGTTTGGAAGCGTGACTTTGTGACACCATGTTATTCTTGATTCCCCTTTTTTAGAACTCCTTTGTGAATTCTTGCAAGAGTTGTGCTATGTTTGGAAAATCATCACTGTTCAGTGGTTGGAACAACATCAAAATCGTCCCTTATAATGTCAACCCAAATCCCTCGTACTGTGTATCAAACTCTGCAATTTGTTCAACTCTCAAAACTTGCTTGAAGAGTGAGACATGAGCATATGGGTCCCTTGACCCACTATACTTTGTCTTGACACATTGGGGCACTTGATATGGACTTATTCATTATGATGTAGTCACAAATCTAACCAATTCATGGTCTCTAATAAATACGTCTCTCGCTGTCTCCTCTCGTCTTGGAGAAAATCCTAGTGGAATCCTCTCTGATATGTGCTTTGACATTGTTTTTCATTGAAACCAAGAGGGATTGGAGTACCCTTATATAATTATCTTTCTAGGTCAATTGGATCAAAAAGTTTGTACTCTCATCCATACTTATTTACCATCAAAACTTGCACTCTGTGGGCCTGTATATGTGAATGCATAGAGGTTCTTATGGAATGTCAACGCTCTCACATTGGGCTTAACACACTTGTAGAAGGTATTTGGCTCTCCATTTGTGAACCTATACAATCCCTCATGAGTGTAATCCATTAGAACTCTCATGGATTTGCTTGTTTTGATGAATCTCACAATTGGTTTGTTGATCAGACGATGCCTCTCCTCTAGGTCTTCATCAATTCTCACTCTCAAAGGTATTACAATTTTTGTTGCGATTGCATGTCTATGAGTTGAGTAGGATAGAAATTGTGATCCATGTTGATATCAAGGATAGGTGCTGACTATAAAGTAGCACTACCATCTTTTTGGTTTCTAATTGTCTCCCTTAAGGATTGTGGCCATGGATCGTCCACATCAAGAATTGGATGCATCTCATGAGACTTCACCTCGTCTATAGTGTTTGCTGCTACCCTCATATCCAATGGCCCTTCATTCCCTAGTTTAGTTGGTTTGCCCATTTTTTCTTATTTTACTACACTTTTTTCCTCCTTTTTGGGTACACAAACTACTTGCTCAGGGGTTTTCAATGTTTTTGGTTGCATTAGAGCATGAGATTTCTCTATGAGCTGTTTGCACATATCCGTACATTTTGTTTTAAATTCTTGATGCAGATATTTTAGCAATATTTGTTCTAGTGTCTAATTGGGTTTTAGTCTAGGCTTATAGGCTTGCAACATGGCATCTAAGTGCTTATTCACTTCCTCAACCAAGAATGAACCTCCTGATGACATTGTGGATGATTGCTCTGTTCATTATCTATTTTTCTTTTCTTGTTTCAATTGCTCTTTGGCTTGTTGCAGCTCGATTTCTAGGGAGGTTTTCTCTTTTAGCCTTTTTACTTTTATTTTTTCACATTTGGATTTCCATAATTCTCTTCCAATTTCTGTTGATATGTTGTCAATTTTTGTTTGAATAGGAAATATGGGTTCATCATTAACACATGCATTTTTGGTAGCTTTTTGAGCTTGCGCTCAAGTCATCACATGTACAAGAACCGTTGGTTCTATTCTAGATCCGCTTGAAGAAGGAATCACTACTGCAATGTTCATTGTTTCTTTCCCCTTGTCTGGATTCTTAGCATAGCGCTGGAGTAGATGGGGTATCTTCCACAACCGTTATAGAATCCAAAGAATTCTACTCATTGACCCTTGTTTAGACAATCTCGTGCTTAACGGTCACATTCATAGTCTAGACCTTCTTATTGCATAGCTAGTGATCCAGTCACTAGTTATTCTTGTCATGTGAGGATGGTATTTGAAACATACTCTTAATTGTCTAGACCTTCTTACTGCATAGCTGATGATCCAGTCATCACTAGCTATTCTTATCTTGTGAGGATGGTATTTCAAACATACTCTTAATTGGCTATGAACATGAGTAAATTCTCATCCATGGAGTATTAATTTCTTGTGTATTGTGGCACATGTGTTTACTAAGTGTAGTTGACTACCACTCTACCATCATTCAGAAGAGGCGGTTGTTGCCCGAGCATTTGTTGTGGTTTAGGTTGAGGATTACACCATGGGGTGGGATGATCCCCTCCACATAATGTCACATCCTTTTGGTGGGTTTTCATCGTTCATTTAGGTCCTATCTATAGCCTTGGCTTATTCTTCTAATCATCCCCTCAACTACTTGATCAATTCTTGGTTCTCGAGGAGTTTGAACATCTTGCTTTGTGGTTCAGAATCACTCTATGGAGATGAGGCACTACTAGTAGCGTTATCTACATCTTCAATTACCTCTTAGCAAGCCTTGTAATTTTCAACTAGATATAGAGCTTCTCTAGTGACTTGCTCAGATGTCATGCATCCTTTTATATGTAGGTCATTTTTTAGAATCTCATTCCTCCATCCCTTTATGAAGAGAACTGACAATATTTCATCTTGTGGCAACTCTTGTGGGGGTCATCTCTCAATGAATTTTTTGAAGTGAAGCAAAGCTTCCTTCACTTTCTTATTGGCTTTTTGTTTGAAAAAGTAGATTTGTTACATTGTGTTGTGCTTGATTTCCCTTTTCAAGAATTCCTTTATAAATTCTTGCAAGAGTTGTGCTATGTTTGGAAAATCATCTATGTTTAGTTGTTGGAATCACGTCAAAGCTATTTCTTCTAATGTCAAAGCCTTTATTTCTAATGTCAACCCAAATCCATCATAATGTGTGTGGAAATCCACAATTTGTTCAGATCTCAAAACTTGTTTGAAGAGTAAGACATGATCATATGGATCCCCTGACCCATTGTAATTTGTTTTGACACATTGGGCTACTTGATATGATCTTAGTCATTGTGGTCTAGTAGCCAATCTAGCCAATTCATGGTCTCTAGCAAGGACTTCTCTCTTTCTCTCTTCTCATCTACTGTGTGTGGAAATCCACAATTTGTTCAGCTCTCAAAACTTGTTTGAAGAGTGAGACGTGAGCATATGGATCCCTTGACCCATTGTACTTTGTTTTGACACATTGGGCTACTTGATATGATCTTAGTCGTTGTGGTCTAGTAGCCAATCTAACCAATTCATGGTCTCTAGCAAGGACGTCTCTCTTTCTCTCTTCTCGTCTTAGAGAAAATCCCGATGAAACCTTTCTAGTGTGTGCTCTGCATTGGTTTTGGTTGAAAGTAAGTAGATATTGGAGTACCCTTGTATGTGTACCGTTCTAGTTCAAGTGGATCAACAAGTTTGTACTCTCATCCATACTTATCTACCACCACCATCAAAACTTGCACTCCTTGGGCATTTGTATATGTGAATGCATAGAGGTTCTTGTGGTCGGTCAAATCTCTTGCATTGGGTTCTACAAACTTGTAAAAGGTATGTGGATCACCGTTTGTGAACCTATGCAAGCCATCATGAGAATAATCTATTATAACTCTCATGGCTTGATGAATCTCATGTTCAGTTTGTTGATCAGAGGATGCCTCTCATCCAGGTCTTCGCTCGTCAATTCTCACTCTTGAAGTTATTAGAGCGTTTGTTGTGGTTTTTGAGTTGAATAGAGAACCCTAGGGGTGGATGATTTGTATGGTTAAGGCTCACTCCAAAATCTCAAGGTAGTCCTTGACAAGCCCACTTTGGCTTAGTGCAATTTATCCCTTTTTTCCCTAGTCAGGTCTTTCAAAATTTAGGTCTTTGTCACCCTTTGGTCTCTAGAAATTGGTCTTTGGGTCCCCTAAAAGTTTAGTAAGCTTTATTTTTGGCTTACTTGACTCAATTTGGAGTTGTCTATCAAAATCTAGAGAAATTTTAGTGAATTGTAGTTGAAACAACACTCAAAACAGTCTAAGGACCAGGACATAGGAACTTTGACTTGTATCTTGGTCTCCATAAGGTATTTTTATCTTAAAGCTGAGATTTTAGATGTGCTCAAGTATATCTACAAGATCATCAAGTCAGATAACCACCACTACAAAGAGGTACACAGATCGTGATCCATGATTTTCACTCCAAATTTTAATGGTAGATAGACAAGGTTATATGCAAACTCTGTGCCAATTTTCATCAAATTTTGAGGTTGGGGGACATGGATCATGATCCATGTTTGATCTCTTGGCAGCTTGTTATTTACTATGTCCACAAGATAAATCTCAAATCTTTTTTAGTTTGGACTTGGTTTGATGTCTTTTGGCCCAAATCTGCTCAATTTTTTCCAAAGTTGGACTTGGGGATATGTTTCCTTATGTGTGCACTACTAATTTGTAGAATTTCAAGTCAAGTTGTCACTATGAAAAAATGGGTCACGATCCATGTTTGGAGGCCAAATTGACTTTTCTTGGTACCATCATGATCAACATGATTAGTGGATGTTATGGTGTCAATTTTTTTTGGATTTGGATCTCTGTATTGGAAATTAGCCAGTTCTTGTACTTTGTGTGAATGCTTGACAGTTTTGGGCTTTGGCTTGGTTTTTCACATCCAAATCAATTTTGAAAAGACTACTAGGCTCCTTCTGACTTGTTGTAGCTATGGTGTAAATGTGGTTTGAGTCTGTGATAGGGGGACATGGATCACGATCCATGTACCCTTGTGTCAGAATGCACTAAAACTTGGCACACAGCTTGTCCTTGGTCCATTAATCTCTGCTATATGATTTTTTTGTGATTTGGACTTGATTAGGTCAATCAAAAGTCAATTCCAAGGTTTTTTTGGCGATTTTTTACTTTGAACTCTTTTTGGCCTTTCTGACCCAATTTTTGGACTTTTTTGAAAATCCTCCTTTGGGAAGTTCTGATCACAATGGTCTTTGCTACAAGCTGGTATAGTTTTTGTCGAGAAATTCATATGGGGGACATGGATTGCGATCCGTGTTTCACCACTTTTGGACTTAATATCTCTACATGCAATTTCATTAATCTGAAATCCAATAAGTGATTGCTTTGTTTTAGGAGTCTAGAATGTGTGAGTTCTCAAGTGTAGTTTTGAACTCTAGCGGTCAAGTAAATGTCTAAATGATTGCGTGTTGATAAATCCTGGTTAAAAAATCCATTAAAAATGTATATTAGAACTCAAATTTTAACCATAAATAGCATATCTAGAGATGCATACATGAGAAATAGTGCATATTAGAGAGTTGGACTACGAAACTGGAGGGGCATATATATTTGGACTACAAAGCATAGCAAAGTAAGTGAAATACAAACGCATAATCAAAAAATTGCTAAAATGGCTTTGAAGCCCCAAATATATGGCAAATTAGTGCACGTCTAGACTAGTTAGGGGACCATTGGTTTAACTGAACGTTATTTAGAAGACTTGAAAGGCGACGTTCACTTACATTACTGTCTCCAGTACATGACAGTAAGGGCTAAACAGAATCTTCCACAAACACTACATCTCGTGAAACCAGAATACGCTTTGTTCGTGGATGATATAACCTGTAACCTTTGCTTTCAGCACTATAACCAACAAAAATACATTTGACAGCCTTATCATCCAATTTTCTGCGCTGCACTTGTGGCACCAAAGCATATGCCAAACAACCAAAAACACGCATGTGCTCAATAGAAGGCTTTCTATCATGCCATGATTCATATGGAGTAATAGACTCCAAAGCTTTCGTAGGACACCTGTTAAGTACATAAGTGGCACACATGATGGCCTCAAGCCAAAAAGAATGCGGCAAAGCTTGAATTTTGACCATACATCGTGCCATTTCCGTAAGTGACCTATTTTTCCTCTCAGCAACACCATTTTGTTGAGGTGTATAAGGCACTGTACATTGGTATTTTATCCCACAAGTAGCTAGAAATGCATTGAATTCATGATACATATACTCCCCCCCTCGATCGGAACGGAGGGTTCCCATAGTACTTTACATTTTGAGACATTTTTCAGCCATAGCCAGAAATTGTTTGAAGCACGTAAAAACTTGGAATTCTCTAAAGGGGAATACCCATGCATGCCTGGTGTAATCATGAATGAAAGTCACGAAGTATAGGTAATTGCCCATGGATGGAGTTTGGCATGGGTCACAAACATCACTATGCACAAGCTACAACCTGCATGTGGCCGAATTGAACCATCCTTTGGAAACTTAGAACGCTGCATCTTACCCAAAATACAGCCTTCACAAACATGTAGTGATAGGTGCTTCAAGAGGCGGCAAAGAAGCAACAATATTAGATTTTTGCAAATGCAACAAACTGGAAAATTCAGAGGACCAAAAATGTGCATCAAAGTTTTGCATCTGAATAGCCCTTGAATCTGCAATAGCATTTGCAAAATTTTGTCCACACTTGTCATATAAAGGTGAGCTTATAAAGCCCATGGCACAAAAGGCCAAATGCAACAATTTCATCACCAAAACTAAGATCATGATCTGTACATCTGTCATCCACAATTTGACTACAAGTCCAAGTCTAGCAAGTGCGGATACACACAAGAGATTCTTCTTGATCCCAGGTACATAAAGTGCATCAACAAGTGTGAAGGAACTGCCATTTGCATCAGTAAGCACAATCTTTCCAACTCCTAGACCGGAACCGGATAAGAGGCATTGTTGGCACAAGGACTGAGTTCCCATGAGGGATAGACTGAGAGAGGGTAAACAATTCACGATGTGAGGTAATGTGCTTTGTAGCACCACTGTCAAAATACCACACATGTGAATCTACAGCAACTGACAAGCATGCATCATGGACAGCAGGATTGTAAGTGCACTCTACGCCAAAAGCCCATTCTACATCAACATCAGCATTACTGTCTCCTTTCACAGAAGACTCAACAATGGCTGCATTTGTAGTGGAACCAACATTTGCAATGGAACCACCCTCTTTCTTCTTAGCCTCTTTGGCCTTCAACTTAGGACACGACTTGATCAAGTGATCATTAGATTTACAATAATGGAAAGCATCTTCTTTTCTCCTTATCACCAGAATTTCAGACGAAGTGCTGCCAGCAGAGCATTGGGAACAGTAGTTTTGCCACTCGCAAAGAACCATAAGAAGTGGCTGCATTGCTGTTACCACCCCCTTTCTTTGAGAAGCAATAAAGGCCTGTTCAATGCACATGTCTAGTCCTGTTTTTTTTGAAAAGTGACTCTTGCAATAGCAATGTGCATAATGCATCAAACTTGACAACTTCTGAATTTCCTTAGGTCATAAGTCTCCAAGTACTAGCAAAAGTCTGGTAAGAATCTGGTAAGGCATCAAGAACAGTCCGCACAAGGGAACCGTCTGAAATAACTTCACCTGCAAAAATAAGTTGCTCATTGATATCCTTTTACACTAGCAAGGAAAGTGTCCATATCATCTTCCTCATGCATAATCTTCGACTCCAGCTCTTTACGCAGCAAAGCAATTTTAGCCTCATTGCAACTTGCATAAAGACCAGCCAATAGATCCCAAGCATGTTGCAAATTTTTCTGAATGGATATGAGGAACAATGGTGCGCTTCACAGACAACACAATCAATGCATGAGCATGTGCATCCTTAACATCCCAACTACCTTGTTCTGTCGTAGGCAAAACAACTCTAATAGCAGCAATCCTTGCAGCAAGACCTGCAACATCCTCAACATCGCCTACATCCTTAGAACTAGGACGTACATCAATGCCCTGCACAATATTCCAAACGCCCTTTGACACAAAAACATGTTGCACCATGTAAGCCCACATAGGGTAATTGTCCCCATCCAACCTGTCCTCAGCAACAAACATCTTGAACACATCTGTGTTGTTGTTGTCAGCCCTGGTAAATGCTACACCTGATGTGAAAACTTCTCGAAAATAGGAGAAATGGAGCGGGAACAACACGTGCTATATAGCACAAACCGTAGAAGACTATAAGGCACCTGTTATGCAAAAAGCAGCAGTGACAGAAATTCTGCACAAAATGACAAAATAGCATGTGCAGTACAGTAGCCTGTAGTGGAAACGAAGGCCGAAATGAGCCCGAATCAAAAATCTGAGCAGGCGTGTGCTGGAGTAACTGGCGACTAAGCCCGGGAGGACGTAACCTGCTCTGATACCAATTGTTGGGATTAGGGTTGCAGAGAGACCCACACATCTTGGAGAAGACGATGGAATCTCAAGGCACACAATACAGAGTGTGTTACTTAGTGTGCAATGGAAGGATAGATAGCCCTAGAGTGATGGGCATATATATAATGCTCGGGGGAAAAAACCTCCTAAAGAGGGAAAAAATGCCCCGGCGGTCCTAGTGTGTTCACACAAATCACTACCACATGTATATGGTAACAAATTCAAATGAAGAAAAGACCAAAGAGATATCACGTCGTACAAAACAAAGAAGGTCCAAGAAAATGATGACACTTCACAAGGTATGCCTCAAAATCCATACGCACAATGGGTTATGTCAGAGGTAAGAAAAGAATGATGATCAGCCTTCAACAAAAACATGAAGCCAACAATGACTGAGAATGGTCATCCAACTCTGGGTTGGCCTACAAGGACAAAGGAATTTGGTGATGGGACTAGACGGAAGCACCCATCAGATGTAAAGTTTCCATCAAATTTTCATGCAACTATAAGGTAGTATATAGGAAGTAGATCTTTATACTATAAAGCTTCTATATTGTATGTGACTTAATGAAGCCTAAAAAACAAAAGGGACTAACAATACTGACAAGAACAGAAGGGGCAAAAATGACAGTTCAGTCATCTCTTTTGATAGATGTCTATAGGAGAAACAAGGGATACCTGTAATTGGCAGCCAGAAGGTGCCAGAGATACATGTCAGTCATTCCCAAGATTGACACCTAGAAAAGAGCCAAATACAAGTCAAAATCAAGACAAACTTTCTAAGGAGGCTACAAATAGAGAATACAAGCTAAGGATGTTTATTTTTAAAAAAATAGTATAATCCCTTGCCAAGGATGCATTTTTTTCAGATTTGTAGCCATGATAGCCACTTATGTACCTTGTACATCATGTATATGAATTTTGGAGACAAATGGACAATGATAGCTCATCACTATCGCGAATGATGTAGAATAGGTCCCTTTTGATGCAAGTTACTAACTTGGGGGATTAATTGGGGTTTGTCAGGATTTAATTTAAGTCATGTATCAAGTAGGAGGAGTATAATGATTTACACAGCACACAAAAGCTAAAAATGGAAATGAGGCTTCGATTACCTTGGTATAGGAACAAAGGAGTCACCAACAAAGAAGAACAAACACAAATGGTAGAAAAACCAACCTTTGCAGGGTTACATATCTTGTCCTTGATGAGGCAGATCAAATGCTAGACATGGGTTTTGAACCTCATGTCATACCCTTGTCATAAAAATTATCTCCCAGATTTGGCCTCACAAATAGACTTTGCATTGGAGTGCAACTTGCCTAAAGAAGTTGAACTTGGTTTAGCCAGACAATTTCTATAGAATCCTTACAAATTTTTCATTGGCTCACAAGATATGAAAGCCAATCATGCAATTCTATAGATTGTAGAAGTTGTTTATGAAAATGAGGAAGACACACAAAATTGGTAGATAGTTGTCATCAATTATGATTCTCTTGAATCATGTGAAGATGATGCACATTGGATTGGACAAACAGGATAGCTCATGCAAAGGCTACATCATATACTTTCTTTACATCAACAAAGCGACAACAAATACCACACCAGCATTGACAACCAGGTCATGTCAAGGACGACATGAATTCGGAGGGGGGAGTGTTGACCCGTGGATCAACAACCAATTTTTGTACCAACGCCTTATTTTCTAAGACTATGGTTAAAAACATCATTTGTAATGGTTAAAAACATCATTTGTAAAACAGACTATGGTTAAAAACATCATTTGTAATGATTAGTTAGTCTAGTTGTAGAGCCGGGGTACAATGACACTTCCAGATTGTACATACAAAGCCATTTTACCCCTTGAAATCTATTTTAGGTTTACCCTATGGTAGCCATAGTATATAAGGTACCTAGGTCATTTTGTAATTAGAAGAACTTTTATCATAATCAAGTCTTAAGTTGCCGTCAACTGTGTAAGAGAGAGAAAGAGAGAGAGCATGAGTTTCTTCCTGACGCAACTCTCCGTTCGTTCATCACATTGGAGATCCAACAACACCATTGTGCTAGGCTAGGCAAGAGATATGCGACAACGCCAAGCATTCCTTGAGGAACAGAGTAAAAGCACTCATGCATCTACAAGCTATTTGCATATGTAAGTATATCAAATAATGTTTGTTTCTGCGTGCAAGTAGTCATTAGAATCTTGGTGACATAAGCTACACATAGGTACTCATAGAATTCAGTTTTGGGCACTTCTAAAATCCGACTTTTCCTTCGTACGCATTTTGTGCAGATGGGTTTAAAGCTAGTATTGTGAGTGTAGAGGCTTTAGGAGATGTGTATCCTAGTGAGGGGATGACGTTCGTTCAGTTTTGTACAATTCTGGTATGTTTAATGAGTTTCCTTCCGTTTGTGCATATGTGGGTTGGGTGGTGTAGTTGAGAGTAGCGAGATTCTAGATTGTGGTTTAGTTAGCCTTCCAGAGTGTTGTATGCGTGGGATGGTCTCAGCTTGACAAGCTAAAGAGATTGCCTTCGTGCGCCTATCGTGTCATCTATGTCCTTGATTGACATTATGTTGATCTAGGTTGTGTTGCATATAATTTATAGGTGTTGTGATTCTCTCCCACAACACTTGTTCATCTATTGATCTTGTGTTTGCTGAATATTTGTTAGTGAACCTGGAGACTTCTCTCCTCCATCTGCTTTCATTTGCACTTTTTCTTGAGTCGGCTTCTATGAAACAACTTTTGTTGATTCTTCAAGTATGTCAATGATGACATATTCTTGTGGTTTCTCTGCTTTGTTCGTTTGAACTTTGGCACCATACTCCATGACATAGCTATTTGTCTCACCTTTTTTGCTTTCACACACAAACCTTGTTAGCTTCCTTCAACACCTTTATCATAAATAAGGAAGTTATGGCATAGCCACTTGAAAGTTTGTCTTCAACATCATGTGGAGGATCCAATATAGAAATTTCTTCCACAATTCTTTTGCAATCACTTATCAGTTTTTCTTCAGTAGCTTCAAAGAGGTTTTTGGTTTCCTGAACAACCAAAACCATTAGAAAGGGTCTTATATCATAGCCATCTTTGTCGAAAAATTTGGTGTTGGTCACCTCATTTACATAGAAATCAAGAGTTGCAAGTATTTGATCCCATCCAAAGGGTTCAAATAACTCCTCTGGAAATGGTTCCTTAATGTAAGCTTTTATCTTCTGCTGAATGCTCTAGGATGAATTCTTCCTTTTTAAGACTCCCGCATTCTGATACCCCGTAAATCCAAATATGAGTTTTTCTTTGCAACCAAGCAGGTACCTCCTTTTCCTGTTTAGTTGTGAAGTTTAATTCTTCCCTCGAGGTTTGCTCTACATCTCTATAACTATTCTTTGACACTGATTTTTCTGGTGACCTCTTTGTGTCTTAAGTAGATATAGTCATGGCCCCAGTCTTATACCATTTTGAGCTGACGCATAAATGGTCTTCCCAATATGATATCAAAGTTGTTGCTCCTATCAAAGCTCATTATGGCAAAGGTGTGCTCATACACAATGCCACATGAGGATACAATGATTTGTTCTAACATTCCTATCGGTATCTTCAAGTATCCATCCGCTAATTGAAGTTTCATTTGAGTTGTCCTAAGAGCAGGCTTTTTCCATTTTTCCCACATTACTTTGGTTAAAATGGTAATTCTTGTCCCACTATAGAATATCGTAACCTTCTTTACTCCTTTGTACTTGAGTAGTAAGGTGGTGTTTCCTTCCTCGCTTTTGCAATAATCACCCACCGTATATGCTGGTACTAGTTTTTCTTGTGGTTTCTTAGGGGAAGTTTCATCCATGTTGGTCATGTGAAGGGATTTTCAACCCCATCTTTTCTAAGTGTTTGCCCATTTGGACCCATAGATGCATCAAGGTGTTTGCCCATTTGGACCAAGGTGTTGTAAACAAAGACATCAATGGGTCCAAATGGGCAAACACCTTGAGAGAGAAAGTGTGCATTGTATAGAAGAAGATATCAATTCGTGCAAGCTCTTGGTATCCATCATTTTTGGTGTGGATTTCCACTAAGAAGGTATCACTCTAACCTCAAATTTTGTTTTCAGCTCTCCTATGAAAGATGGCAAAGTCTGTAGAGGGTGTGGTTTGCTCTCTTCATATGCAAGATACCCGACATCCTCATATAGAGATCATATATCCGTAGGAGGAAAACTTCATGATCCATGTTTATCTCAGGGATAGGTGCTGACTGTAAAGTAGCACTACCATCTTTTTGGTTTCTAATTGATTCCCAAAAGGATTGTGGCCATGGTTCTTCTATCTCCGGAATTGACATCACTGCTTGTGAGCCCACCCCATTTGTGGCATTGGCTACTTTCCTTGTATCTAAAGATGCCTCAACTTCTGGCTCTTCCTGGTCTCTGTTCACATTACCTTGGTTCTCCATTTTTTGGATTCTTTTGCAGATTAGCACCTCCATTTTTGGAGCATCTAAAACATGTGGTTACATAAGAGCTTGGGCCACCTAGATGAGCTTTTTGTACATTTGCAACCTCTCTTTTTCATACGGTGGTGGATAAGGATACATTAGCCATCTATGCTCTTGGGTTTGATTGGGTTAAGCTTAGCTTCATAGGCCTTCAAAATTGAATCTAAGTGCTCATTCACTTGCTTGACCAAGACCGAACCACCTGTGTCAATCTTTGAAACTTCACATTCCTTTGCGTTTTTCTTTTTCTCTTGTTCTTGTCTAAGCAGTTCTTTGGTTTGGTGTGGTTCTATTTGCAACATTTTTTTCTCCTTCATCCTCTTTGCTCTCATTTTGTCTTGTTTAGCTTTCCATGCTTTTCTTCCAATTCTCACCGATATGTTGTTGATTTCTTTTTGAGACAAAAATGTGGGTTCTTTGTCAATGATAGTCCTCTTTGGCTTAGTGTAACTTATCTCGTTTTGCCCCTGGTAAGGTCTCTCTCCTCAAAAGTAAAAATTTATGGCTCTTTTGGTCTTTGGAAACTAGTATTGGGTACTGTAAAAGTTTGGAATTAGGAAACCAAAAACATTCAACTTCAAAACCAAAATCGCAAGCTTTCTTCCTGGATTTACTTGACTCAATTTGAATTTTTCTATCAAAAGTTAGAGCAATTTTGGTCAATTACACTTGAAACAGCACCCAAAAGAGTTTGAAGACTAGAACACATGAACTTTGTCTTGTATCTTGGTCTCTAGAAGATGTTTTTAGCTCAAACTTGAGATTTAAGATTTCCTCAAGTATGTCTACAAGATCATCAAGTCAGATATATACCCGCACTATGAAGAGGTACATGGATCACGATCCATGATCCCCTGTCAAATTTTTAGCCCAAATTTTGACAGTATGTAGACAAGGTTATGCACAAGCTCTGTATTAATTTTTGCCAAATTCTGAGGCTGGGGGACATCTATCTCGATCCATGTTCCACCACTTCTGGACTTGATCTCTTAGGATTTTGTTCTTGACTATATCCACAAGCTATATCTCAAATCATTTTGGATTTGGACTTGGTTTGACAGGTCAAATTGCCAACACTAGGTCTACACTGCGGTTTTAGTATGTCAGCTATTTTGCTCCTTTTATACCCAAATTTGATGTTCTTTTTTCCAAAATTGGACTTGGGGATATGTATCCTTATGTATGCACTATTGATCTAGAAATTTTCAAGTCAAGCCATCACTATGGGGTCATGGATTGCGATCCATGTTTGGAGCCCAGATTGACTTTTCTTGGTACCATCAAAATCAACATGAATAGTAGGTCCTATGGTATCGATTTATTTTTGAAAATGGACCTTTGCATTGAAATTAGGTCAATTTTGGCACTTTGCTTGACAGTTCTGGGCTTTTGACTTGGTTTTTGATATCCAAATTCAGTTATGAAAAAACCACTAGACTCCTTGTGATGTCCTCTAGCTATGGTACAAGTTTGGCCTCGGTGGACAGGGAACATGGATCGTGATCCATGTACCCTTGTGTCCAAAGGTACTGAAACTTGACACACAACTTTCTCTTGGTCCATTGATCCTTTCTATATGGTTTTTGTAAAATTTGGACTTGTTTAGGTTAAAAAGTTAATCCCTAGGTCTGTTTTAGGGTTTCATCCACTTTTTTGCCCTTTTGACCCACTGTTTGAACTTTTTTGATAGTGGTTCTTTGGGACTTTTGTTCACAATGGTCTTTGCTATAGGCTGAAAAATATTTTGTTCAAAAAATCCTTAGGGGTTCATGAATAACGATCCATGTTCTACCACTTTTGGAATTGATCTCTGGTGTGATGATAGCTTATGATCTTTGTAGCCTGTTCATCCACAAATTTTTGAATTTGGATCAGTTTTGCCTAACCAAAAGTAAATCATACAGTATATTGTAGCGATTTCAAGAATGTTTTGGTTTTTTCTTTTTGACCACTTTTTTCAACTTTTTTGCAAATGGTTTTTTTGGGAAAGTTGTTTGTCTATGTCTCAGCTACATACTGCTCAAATCTTGATGGGGGTCATGGATCGTGATCCATGTTTCATCAAATTTCAAATTTGGCTTGATGATTACTTGTAGTGCCAATAGTCCACTCCACCACTTATTTTTGGATTTGGACAACTTTTTGTCATTCAAAACCAAAGTTCTGTGTCTGCTTTGTGATTTTGGCTATCTGGAAAAATTTGGGTGTTTTAATTAACTTTTTGCAATTTTTTGCTATGGTCCCTTTTGGCAAAGTTATTACACTAGTTATCGGGGATGTACTATGTCTACACATCAACAAGTGAAAGCTCTACACAATAACATAAGTCTCTTGTGATGGTTTTGTAATTTTTTGTCAGTAATCCTCTTGTTAATCAACTCATAACTCATTATTTAAACAGTAAAACCATACTTCAGCTATAGGAGGGATATTGGAGCATCAATGCTAAGCTTTTAGGTGCATTCTAGACCAAAACCAATTAGGTCAAATTTGCCTTTCTATAAGAAACTTTTTCTTTTCAAGTGGTCAAAAAATGGATTTGAGACCCAAGAATGTGAGTCTAAACTCTATTTACTTATCTTATAAGTTTGGTGTAGTTTTGAGTATGGTAGCTTGGTGAACTATCATGATTTTCTCGCCGATGTGAAACAACAAACGATTGCGTGTTGCATTTGAGTAGATACATATTGAGTGTGTTTTTCAATAGATTTAAAACCACTAGTGGCCTCCATGCACTAGTCATGTCACATATGTCCCACGGATTGACAATTATGTGTGTGGCTCTTGCAATATATGTAATAAGATAGAGTGAGGCAAAAAAAGCCTTGTGGATCTTTTGAGGTGCATGTCACAAAGGAGAACCTTAGCAAAGATCAAGTCCAACATTGATCTCTTCAAAAAGGTTACAAAGATTTCCAAAACTTACAACAACAATGTCATTTTTGAGTTTCCATTACCCAAGGAAAAATACATGCAATGGAATCAATGGAACATCAATACAATCCTCATCTCTGGGCGAAACCACAAACCTCAAACATAGCCTTCTTTGGAGTTGCACGATGAAGCCAGTGTATTTTTTCTTTGAAATAGACATCTCAACTATGGATATTCTAAGTGTGTGTGCTTCCACAATAGCTTATTGAGGGCATCTGCTGGTGGATTGACTGAACGGGTATCCACTTAGTTGGACACTTATCTTAACACCACATTTGTACTCTATTATTTTTTTGAGCCAGTGTAGCTACACTGTGTGTAAATCTAGATTTTAGAATAGCAGGTCGATTCCCTGAGTTGTAATTTTGTCATGATATGTGTAAAGGTCCATGTGATCCGGCCACTAGTCATTTAGAAAGCCCTAGGATAACCTTAATGTGAAAAGAGGCTTATCTTTTAGAGGAAGAAGGTGCTCTACTGTGGGCACGCTCAAGAGGCCAAGCTGCTTCAACTTGTAATCATCGCAAACTAATGATTGGGTAATCTGTGTTTTTTCTGTGAAGCTTGCATTGGGTTCCTCTTTGAATGCTCTTTCAATAAGTGTAAGCATTGTTAGTTTTGTTGAGGTTTGTGACTACTCGTTAGTGAGACTAATCTTCAAATTTGAGTGCTTAAATCACTATGTTTTAATGTTTAGACCATAGGAGAGTGTTCCTAGTTCATAGGAGGACCTTTCTACATAGTTCTGTTGCAGGTTTCAAGACCTTGATCATGATGGATCGTGACTTTGGTACCTTGTCAAATTGTGACCAAACTTTGTAGGATAGTGTCCTAAGGTGTCTTAGACCTCCTCCTAAAGTTTCATTGCATTTCAACTTCATTTGAGTGCCAACATGGTGTGATGACCTAGAGTGATGAGAAAGGACATAGGTAGATTTTTCCATCATTGAATGTTGGTTTGCTTGTTGGGTTGGTGTGTATTTCTTGATATTGACAACCACAAAGAGTCTCCGTGCCCTATACGAGCCATTTCCGTGAGTATTGACATGTTATGTTAGTGCCAAATAGCTATGCTACAGATGTTGATCGTTGTGACCTGCTAACTTTAGCGCCATCGAGGAATGATCCTATGTGAGTGTCCTAGTGCGTATTTAGAGCATTATTTTTCAAATATTTGTCTTTCCATTCCATTTACACCTAGTATTGAAGCAGCTAGACATGGGGTTTAGTGATTGGTAGAGTCTAGAAGTCGAGGACTTGCTAATCTATTCTCAAGAGCTAAAGAGATTTGTAAGTGAGATAGTTAAAATCATTTCATTCTTCCATCTTCTTTATGCTTTTAGAGTGTTGTACTTGTTTCCATTTCAACTTTATTTTATACCATTTTGTTTATTTTTGCTGCTAGATTCATTTCAGTACTTAGTAGTAGGGTAAGTAAAAACTACCACCATTCAACTTTATTTTATACCATTTTGTTTATTTTTGCTGCTAGATTCATTTCAGTACTTAGGAGTAGGGTAAGTAAAAACTACCACCATCAAATTTGGGTTGAAAGATTAGGGAGAAAATTGCAAAAACCATATTTTGGTGAGAGAGACCATAAGCTTTGAAACTTTGAAAATTTGGTGATCAGAACTCAAAACCTAATCTTAACCCAAAAAATAAGTGCAAAAAGGGATAATCAAGCCACAGAGAGTCAATCTAAAAAATTCATGCAATTCGGTGCAAGAACATGGATTGTGATCCATATCTCCCTGTGACTTTTTGAGCAAAAACTGATACCACTGGGTCCAGAGTGGTTCTACATCATGAATATACACTTTTGGTGAGAAATTGACATTGAAAACTCACTCAAATCAAGAAATTGGGCAAAAGATGCTAAAACCTTGGAATTGAC
This sequence comes from Adiantum capillus-veneris, assembly GCF_014529385.1. NCBI lineage: Eukaryota > Viridiplantae > Streptophyta > Polypodiopsida > Polypodiales > Pteridaceae > Adiantum > Adiantum capillus-veneris. Next base: position 128,569,406 of record NC_140939.1, on the reverse strand, counting down.
CAAAACTTGGGGCTTTTCAACTTTTTGAGATCCAAATCCAAAAGATCATGCACACAACTAACTAAATTTCATGTTTAGATGTGGTCAAACATGGATCACGATCTATGTTTCCTTTGACCATATGGGGCAGATATTTGATTAGTAGGTAGTGAGATGGTCCAGGTGCAGGCAACAAGAGAAGCGACCTCTTAACACTCCTAAAGGCTCTCGTGCTACTCAATTGGGACTGGGGAAACTACAAGCACACAAGACAACAACAAACCCACAGCCAAATCCAAAAAAAGAAAGAGGCACTACTTAGTTATGGATGTGAACTAGGATGCAAATAGTATGTAGCTCCGCGTCGTGCAAAGAGAAGAATGCAAAATTTCCACACAAACACACTAACCACAGTCCTTCACAACTGTAGGGATTTTGAAGAGAGTAAGGTAGAGAGTACAAATCAACTTGAGCAACTAGATCATGGCATAAAAGATTAGATGCTTCCAAGCTTAGAAAAACTAGAGAGACAATACAAGGCTTGATCTTATTGCCATTTTACCATTGTCTTAGGGTTATGGGAGCCCTCTCACCATATCACCCTCTTACAATTAGTCCTAGGCAAATAATTCAACAAGATCCTTAAAACCACAAAGCATGAAATGATACAACTAATCTTGAGGACAAGCTCACTTATACAATCTTATAAGTGAACTTGAGGACAAGTTCACTTATACAATCCATTGAGCCAAATTGTTGAGCTGATTTTGGAGAGAAGAGGTATAGCCGTTGTATAGAATTGCACCCCAAAATATCAATCTTATTTATGAGCAAGTGGAAGCTACAAATGTGATGGAGAGTAGGACATCACTCAATTCCTCTCTATAGCCTCAAAGCATCTATATGCACATATGAGTATAATGTGATAGAGAGTTCTCAAATCTTACAATCTCCTCACACAACTAGGGTTGGAAAGTGCTATGTTATGTGTGCAATGGCTCCTTACAAAGAAGAGAAGGGCTCTATTTATAGGTTTCTGGAATCCCCGATTAGGATTAAGATTAAACCTAATCAATTTTATCAAGAGTAACATGGATTATTACAAAGAAGAGAAGGGCTCTATTTATAGGTTTTTGGAAGCCCCAATTAGGATTAAACCTAATCAATTTTAGTAAGAGTAACATGGATTTATTTATTTTTAAATTTCAAATGAGTGGGTCTCTCTTTTCTTTTGAGTTACATGAATGTGGACTCAAGGAGAGAGAACTATTGAGGTTGAAAGAGGAGAGGTTTGAGTGAATAACTTGGGAGTGCCTACTTTAGTGGATAGTAGAGGGTGTATTTTTTACAACAAGGTTAATGGTTTGTATTAGCAATCAGTAAAAAGTTAGTGGTACAATTTACAATGGTTTGAATGAGTTTGATGGTAAAAGGAGATGGTGAATGAAGTGTGAATCCTTGAGATGGTGAATCCTTGAAGAAGCTTGGACTTACCTTGTGTAGATTGTCAAGAATGACTGCCAATCTTCTTCTTCGTCTCTTCTTTCCCTTACACCTTCGTTGCCGATGTCGATCACCAATTGTGAAAATGATGATTCAGTGACGGCATTTCCCAATTTTGCAGATGTTAAGCATGGCCTACATGCTGAATTTTATCTACATAGAGAAGAGGTAAGACGAAATTATGAGTTAGAGGTAATAGAGAGAGACATAGATAGGATGTATATATATGTAGAGTTCATTTGGGAGCTAATGGAGGTGAGAGGGGAGATTAGCAGTGAAGAGGGTGAAAGAAACCATGAAAGTTTCAGGTTTGAGTGAGGGATAGAGAGTAATGTGTGTGTGTGTGTGTGTGTGTGTGTGTGTGTAGAAGTGTGAAGGGAGGTGAGAAAAGACTAGGGTAACTAGTAAGAAAAAGTGTGCAGACTAGGGTCTACCATAAAATTCATATCTCACTGATGAAAGCTGCGAAAGTTATGAAAAAATTTGAGGTGATTATTCAACTCATTGGATACATTTTTTTTGTTGGTCACTTCTTAAAATTTTAAGTGAAGATATAAGTTAGAAATCTCAACAAAAAACCTATTTTTTATACTTGAAAAAGTCTTTTAGTGGTCCCCCTCCTTTATTGAATTTGCACAATGTATCCAAGAGTGATCCCCTCTTTGAGTCATATCATAATACAAAGAACCCAAGTTATCTTTACACATGCATGGGGGAGGATCATTGGTGAATACAAAAATATATACATGGTGGGACTAGTGTATGGAGTATTCATGGATTTTAGCTTAATGAGCACATGGTGTTTGAGTTATGAGTACATAATATAAAAATATGAAAGAATTATGGATATGAAAAAAGATGTTGGAATCATATGATATGATCTCTCTTTTGTATTATTTTGGGTGAAATTGGAAAAGTATGCAAGTAAATGAAAATTATTTAATAAAAGTGACTAAGGGAGTAGGAGCCGCGTTTTTTGTTTTCACAAGGGTGAGGATAAAATTGTGGAGGATATTTGTATGAAAGAAACAAATATTTATGAGATTAGTGAATGTACACATTGGCAACAAAAATATACTTATCATGCAAGAGGATAAAAAAAGGCATACATAACCTAATAGAACACACACCTAGGTATAAATATTTAAATAAAATACCAAAATAATTATAAAAAACCCTACATGTAGGCCCTATCTTCAATGATATATTTACACACAAAAAGACCATCATATAGTTTTCTTTTTTATTTTATTTATTTTTTTGGCTCAACTAGCCTAGTGACTAGCTAATTGAGGGTTTTTAAGGAGATATGGGGAAAGTCCCCTAACTCACACACGCCTGTGTGATAGTAAAAGGGTGAGGATAACCACAATGTTTGAGTGATTTTGATAGGTAGCTCATTATGAAAATTTAGATAGCGAATAAACGGCTATCATTAGCCCCTCCCCCCCCCCCCCCCCCCCCCAACTCACACACGCCCGTGTGACAGTAAAAGGGTGAGGATAACCACAGTGTTTGAGTGATTTTGATAGGTAGCTCATTATGAAAATTTTGGATAGCAAATAAATGGCTATCATTAGCCCCCCCCCCCTCCCCAGATGATGGTATATTCATGTACCATCATAAAGCATCTTTTCCAAAGAGAATGCTTCTGAGTCCTTGTTGACAAGATTTTCATTGTTTGTCCCCCTAGCATTTTGGTTCAAGTTACACTCATGCTTCATGTAACAAAACATTACATGATATAGTTGCCTTTTGACAGACCTTTGGTAGATCCTTTGGTAGAAGGAAACTCAAATAAGGCTTTATTTGATACCTATTTACCTTCTTGGAGTGCTCTTTACCGTTCAGGTCCATGAGCTGGTAGTAACTTGAATTGAAAGACTTCTTGACTATGTACGGTCCTTGCCATCTAGTTTCAAACTTGGCATCAAAACAATTGTCAATCTGATTGTGATATCTTAGCACAAGCTCTCCTTCCTTGATGTCTTTGTCCTTGAGTTTCTTGTCAAGATTCTCCTTTGTTTGTGTAGCTTTCCTCTTGTAGCACTTGTAGGCTGCTTCTCTTTTCCACTCAAGCTTAGATAAGGTAAAAAGTTGATCCATCCATGCTTCTTGATTATCTTGTGTTGCTTTGCCATGAAGTTGCATTGTTGGAATGTTGAGCTCAATTGGCTCTAAAGCCTCTTGATCATAGACCAAGTGAAATGGTGTGAACTCCGTGGCTTCCCTATATGTGGTTCAATATGCCCACAAGGCACCATCCAAAAAGTCATCCCACAACTTTGCCTTGTTTTTCACCATCTTTCTAATGATGCCTACAATGAAACCATTAGCCTTCTCCAGCAAACCATTGGACTGTGGGTAGTAGGATGTAGAATGTGAAGCTCTTCAAAAACTTCTGTTGTGGCGGTTACGCCGCTAGCGGTGGCTATGATAGCGAGAACTCAACCGCCGACAAAAACAAGAATGTCAGACGAGGATGGAGCTTGACCCGTAGGAGCATGGAAACAAATAGGTGGGTGTCAAATCACCTACTCGATCTTCTAATGACAATCACTACCAAGGAAATCAAATCTAAGTTCTTAAATACACAAGTAACTGAAATCCGTACTACAAAAAAATGCTATCCGAAACATGATCTAGAGTCATCGAATCAGCCTCAAACTCAAAGGGGGGTCTCTACACTAGGTAAGGACAATATCCTATGAATCTACAATACAATCTCAACCTATAACCACTCCGTGTGGTAAATGCGTATGAAGACAGGCCGAAAAATACACGTGACTAATGTGTAGCTCTACTCACTGCAGTTCTATAGATATATGGCATGCTCAATTCCGACGCACAGGTAGGGAGAAAACTCACATAGAATCTCGTGGGAGCTCACCTCGCGTAGATGACGAATGCGTGCATGCTTGGTATTGGTGCGTAGCTCTCGCCGTTGCTAACACAATGGCGGTGTCGCTTCTCCAATGGCAGCTCCGTAGCTCACGTAGCAAGAGGATAGACTCTCTCTCTCTCTCTCTCTCTCTCTCTCTCACTCTCTCTCAGACACAGTCACATCGCTCAAAAACTCACCTTGATTAATGATTCAAAATTGTGTCCTTAGGTTTACAAAAATTGGCTCTTATACCTTAGCCTTGGAGGTGTGAAAACATCTCTAATCTAATTACATAAGCAGGTGAAACTACTTGGGGAATACAAGCTGGAAACTCAATTGAGTCCCGCTAATTACAATGAATTGGCTTCGTGAAAAAAATGAAATGTCAGAAAGACATTTATTACAATAAGTGTTTACAAAAACATGAGTGTGAACAAAAATGTATAGGTATGGTCCTCCGCTCAATTCCTCCACTCCGCGTTCATGTCGTCCCTGACATGACATCCTTGCTTTATCTTTAGTGGACTCTCGTCAATTTCATCATCTAAAGATGTGACTCGTATCTCAGGTTCCCAATTTTCAGTGTAGGACCAAATATCTTACTTTCATGAGTAAAGAAACCAATGTAGAATGCCTCCTCAACAACCTTCATGTGGAAGCTCGGCATAAACATGATTCTCTGATAAAAGAGGTGTAATAATTTTGGAGATGGCTACAAGGCTAGATCATACATCATATCTGTCACTGTGTCGGCCATTGATAACAATGTTGAGCTCGTAGCTTTATCCGGCGCGAGCACTTCAATGCAAGCCAATAATGTTCTACAAATCTTTTTGATCATTTGACATGAAAGGTCAGGAGAGCCAGTAAAGAACTTAATGGTGCCCGTTAGGGTTTTCACCATGTAGGCCTTACTTATTCTCTCTCCCACCTTCGCTCTTGGCATCCTGAGGTAATTAAGCCAATTTGACTTCTTTGCTGTGATTTTGCCATACTCTTGCCAACTCCTGACTCGTGGCACTGGAGAGAATGTTGCATCTTCTCTAACTTCCTTGGGTGCCTCCACCAAATAGATTAGGTAGGTTGGGTACTTTGTCAACCACCCTTTCCTCCATCTCGGCTGGGAGTCTACTACCTTCTTTGATTCCTCCTCTTTTTTGATGTCGCCTTTGTATAGCGCGACATACTGCTCTTCTTCTATTTTTTTCTTCGTTTTCAGCACTTCAAACTTTAAATAGAGGAAGGGGTAATGTAGGTTGCATCCACTGTTCTTGCAGCACCTTAGTATCCAACCCTTGAAGTCTGATGGAGAACAGGAGTCTTCTTTCCCACTCCATGGCCGCCTTTGCACTCTCCTCTATTGCTTGCTCTATCTACTAGTGCAATCTGTTTTCCTCTTCCTCGGTAAGTCTTGATGTTGTGGCCTCTTCTTGTGTTGGGGCTGTATCTTCAATAGTTGTGGCCTCCCCAGTCTCTGGTAGCTCCACGGCTGGCCCGCCGGTTTCTTCTTGCTGAACCTCTTTATCTTTTATCATGTCTTGCAGATCTTGGAGCTTCTTTCGGAGGGCCTCATTCTCCGCTCTCAGTGCTTGGTTCTCTTATGTAAGTAATCTTCTACAGCCAATGAGCCCCCCGCAATGTGCAATCTTTGCACTTGCTCTAGCCGCAATTCTCTTTGCAAGCTCCGGATTTGCTCTTCCAGAATGGGGACTATTGCTCCCTCTAGCTCTACTCCTGCTATGCTAGCTCTTGGTGTGGATCTAAGCCTTAGGATTGTTCTCTCCTGCAGCTCCATCCTTTCTCGTAGCTCAATGATCTCATCCTTTGTAGCTTCCAATTCATCTTCAATTCTTTCTTTGGCTTCTTGTGCACTAGCCACCTCTCTTGAAGCATCAGCAAGTTGGAGGATTAGTCCATCTCTTTCATTTTCTGCTTCTTCTTTGTTGTCCCTCATTGTCTTTGATTGGGCTTTGATCTGTTGCAATAGTTGATGCACTTTCTGGATATATCTTTCATTCTCATCTTCAAGCTCAAGTGCTCTTTCTACTACAGTCTCCTTTAGCTTCAAATCATCCTTTGCCTTCTCAGGTACTACCCTCTGCTCTCTGTCGAATCTATTCTTGGTCCTCCTCTCTGTTCTTCTTGTGCGAAGGAAATGCCATACACAACCTTGAGGGCCTCTTCTTGAGTAAATCCCGTGTCTATTAGAGCATCATATTTCTCTATCTTCTCTTGAACTGGATCCGTTGTCTTCTCCTCTTGCTGCATTTCGGGCTTTTCTAGCACATCCACCTCAACTTCAGTATTCGTCTCCTCCACTATCTTTTCCTTTCCTTTCGGACTTGGCTCCTATACATTGCCCTTGCCCTTGCCCTTGTCACCTCTTTTTAATTCAGCTTTAAGGTGCTGAACGTTTTCTTCAGTGTATGGCTCTACCAGTTGCTGCTCCTAGATAGCTTCTGATTCTTCATAAGCCTTGATATATTGATCGTACTGATCAATATTTTCTCTTGTTGAGCTCGCTCTCACTTTTGTTGGGTCTGGTATCCACTTTTCCTCAAAATATCCTTTTAAAGCTCGCTCGGATCTAAACTGTTCAATCAGCCTCTCCATTGTAACGGCTTTCTGGCTCTTAGTTTGCTTTGGAGCGGTTTTCTTCTTGGTCTTCTTCTTGAGGGGCTCATCTTCTTCTTCTTCTGGTTCGGAAACAATTTCTAGTTTCCGCCTTGCCCTTGTTGACACTCTCTTTGTGAGCTCTGGCTGGCTCTGGCTGGTCTTCATCTTCATCTATCTCTTTTAGCCATTGGTTTTGCGAGGGAGCCTTTGGCCCACTGGTCCCTTGCTCCGATAGCTTCATAAGCTATCTTAGTCAACACTTCGGCTCCTCCAATGTACTTTGGCTTCTCTTTCTGCAAAGCAATTACTTGCTCATGAATGTGCTAAGCATAATTGACTTCCTTCGGGATGTTGCTCTTTATTGCCCAAGTGATTGTTGTGGCAACAACATGTGATGGTGTGGTATAATTTTGTGGCCTTTTGCTGCATATGTGTAAAAACTGGTTGTAGAGACGGCAAAGCTTTGCCGCTCTCGGATCTGCCATGTCTTCATAGGTTGCATTTTGCTTCTTTGGCCCATATACTTCTATGGCTTCCCGTCTTTCTCTGACTGAGCATCCTTTGTTGTACAGCTTCAGAGCATCTGCAATGAGCTGAGGAGTGATAATCACTTCAACCTTTTCCTCATCCAAGGCTATGAGTGTAGCCTTTCCGTCTTTCTATATGGTGGTTGCCAAATCATACACTCTTGGAGTGTCTACTCTTGATGGTCTGGAAGTGAAAAAACTGTGGAGATCTACCCTTTCCAGGTATCTGCTTATCTCCTCTGTTCTGCTGTAGTCCACCAGTTCTTGGGGAATCATTGGGATACCAACTGTTTGTCCTCGTGGGTCTCTGAAAGTACCCTCGTATATCTTTATCCTCTGTTCTTCTAGCACTACTTCTTCTACCCAAGTCTTTGTGGGCTTGAGAGTCTCTGGGGGAATAGAAAATGGCTTGGATTCTGTTATTGCTTCCTTGAGTGTCTGTCTCTTTCTCTTTGCTGACGACTTTCCCGAATCCATGGATCCTGTAACTCCAACTTCAGAAGTTAGCGTCTTTTTCAGTACTGAAAGCCGAAATTAAGCTTTTAATTATCCAAATGACTTAAAAATTGAAACATAAGCTATTCAGGGCCTAAGGATGCAATGCATGTGGAAAAAATGTGCAATTTGGGTGCAAAATCATGCTGGAGACATCATGCACGTATGATGTCTTTTGTGTCAAATTGGCATGATATTGGTTGTGCTTGTAGCTGATAGTGCATACATCCATTCTATATGCCTGGATTTGAATTTGGATCCCATTAAGTCAAGTTATGGCCATTTTAGTCCTGGTTAGGCTCTTGGCAAGATATTGAGAGGGAATTGGATTTTGTGATCCAAATTGGATGAAACTTGGTGGTTGGCTCTCAAATGGCATGTAGATCACTTCTATGTGGTGGTTGCAACTCTAAAATTATGCAAAAATCAAGTAGGGAGACATCATACGCATATGATGTCTTTTTGGGTAAAATTGAACCATTTTGCATTGTAAGCTTGGATTTGGCTTTATATAGGCTTAGACAATGATTTTATGAAATTTGGGTATAGTTTGGACCAAAATTGTCTCTCGAGACATCATACGCGTATGATGTCTCTTGTGTCATTTTTGCATGAGATTGATTCTGTGGGCTCCTCATATGATAGTAAAGGACTGTGTGTATTCAAATCTTGACTTGAAGTTGAGTATGATGAATTTTGGCAAGATTAGGCTTTAAAGAGAGGATTTTCCACTAATTGGGCTAATGGAGTGATCCCCTTGGCCAAATGGTACCAAACTTCATATGTGGCATGTATTTGATATATATAATGGATATGTGATGAGAAATGATCAATTTTGGCTCTATATCTGCAAAGTGACATCATACGCGTATGATGTCTTTTTGGCCAAAATGGTACTTTTTGGTTCCAGATAGCTTGTGCATGTGTTGAACAACAATCCTACAAAGTTTCATTGAGTTTGGATCTATTTTGGCAAATTTAAGGCCATAAGTCGGTTTTATGCCCTACTTTGCGTCTTTTTGGTTTCCAAGTGGTTTTTCAACTCCAAATCTCATGATACTTTGTACATTTGATGCTGTTAGCAAATAGAAAGAGGCTATGCATTCATGTGTTCAAGATGATGTGGAAATCATGTTGTGAGACATCATACGTGTATGATGTCTATTCTTGATAAAAAGTGTTTTTTGTGCAAAGCATGGTTTGTGCTAGTGCCCTAAGCCCTGCTAACTAGTTTTCAACCTTAAAAATCATCAGTTTAGTTAAAAGCCCCCTTTGTAGGCATTTCAGTCTCCGAAGTCGTCTTTTGGTGTTGGAGTTGATTTTCCTCAATCTTTCTCCTCGAGAGTTGCATCCCGAGCTCATTTGAGGTGTTGGGAAGTCGTCTATGTGGTTGGACTCGACTTTGGTTCCTTCATTTCCACCTTTAGCCATTTCGTTGCCCGAAAGCGTCTTTTTCACCATTGGTAAGTGAAATGGATTTCTCTTGGGTTTTTCTTGTACACATGTATCATTGATGGCTATTTGAAGCTGCTTGTGAAGTTTCATGGCAATCGGTCGTCAATTTTGGCCGTTATGCCAAAATGACGCTTTGTGTGTCTGCCGCCGAATCGGTTGTTTTGACCCACTTTTGGTGGTCCAAACCTAGAGATACTCCATGCTTGCATTGTCCTCGATGTTGTTAAGCTTCCTGAGAAGTTTTCTGTTGTTTCGACAACTTTTTCCTGTTTGCCGCTTGTAGGCTCTATTGACCTAGGGTTTTTTCACTTGGTCTTTCTCATACTTTGAGAGTTAGGAACTCATCTCCTACACTAGTGTAAGCCACCTATTGGTTCTTGCATGGTTTGGTTAGGCGGTTGTACCTCTACCTAGCATTCTACCCATTTCCCCGTTTGCTCTTGTTTCTTTGTTTTGGTTAGTTTTCGTGAAAAAAGTTAGTGGTAAGCATCAAAAGCTTATGGAAATGAGTCTACCTCTCATATCTGGAGTCCTCTGAGCTCTCGTAGTAGTCATAGAAGGCTGTAGAAGGTCGGATGCTTCTGTGTGCTCTTGGCTCTCTCCAAGTAGGTACTAGTGCAAATGAGCATGTAAGTGAGGTCAAAAATACTTAACTTTGGACTTCCCGGCTCACTTGTTACCAAATTTGACATGTGCTCCTATCTCGTAATGCACTTTAGGATTTGAAATTTCTCAATTCCGACTCCGTTTGACCTATTTTTGAGAAATCTGTCCACTTTGCCAAAATTATGCCATTGCGGGCTTTCCACATCTTTTCCCGAATTGTACCCAATTTTTACCATGGGTTTCCCTTGTCATTAGGATCATCACCATCTATTCTTTTCTTTTTTTGATCTCGTTTCACATGCTTTTTTCTTTTTCTTTTACGTTTATTAAGAAAATCCTAAAAAATAAAGGAAAATAACAAATTAAAGCCAAAAATTTCCAAAAATACACAATAATTAGCTGGTAACCCTGTGTATATGAATATACACTTATTTGTGGTTTCTCGGCTTGGATTACCACTTTTTTTCACTTTTTGGCTCCAAAAACACGCATATTTAGTCGTACTTACAAACTTAGAGACTCAAATTCATCATTTGATCTCTTATCATTGCAAAAAAAAGTATATAAGGGCATAGATATTATCAATATCTGCAATCAAACATAAAAATTCGAAATCATGTAAGACACTGCCCTTGTAATATCATTTTCTTTTTCTTTTTGTCCTTATTGCTTGTAGTTCCTGTATAGGTGTATACCTATATACCTCCCCCCCTCCTAGTCTAAGTCCTCCCGGATGACTATGAAGTGTCTGAGGGTGAAGCATTGTAGTTGTTGTGGTCATGCCTGGTCAATTCAATTGTAGAGCGATGAAATAGCACTATTTCCAATAATGTCGCTCTTTGTTTGATTGTCAGGTTTTTAGGCAATATTTGGGTTGTTTATAGCACTTTTGTAGTAGAATCACTATCTAGATTCTTCTTTACATTGTTATCCTTTTTGATAATCCAAATCTGCTTCCGATTTACCTGTGCTTGCCACATTTTTTTTATACCCAAATTTGCTTAACTTTAGGTTGTGATGTCTCTGTCCTTGAGTACTTAGGATTCTCTATTGATTGTACTAAAGGGAGTTTCTGCTTACAAATCTTTGGAATCCAAATTTCCTTGCTATGGCTTTGTGCTTTCATCAACTTCTTTGGAATCCAAATGTGTTTCACTGAATTTGATTGTCTGAAATCACTCTGTTGTCTGGTGTTGAAGACTTTGTTTTCCACCTTTGTTCTCTCTGGCACAACCTTCTTTGGCCTCCATACCAACTTTGAGTCTGTCTTTATCTTACGTTGAGCTGTGCTTTTATTTTCTTTCTTCTTTAACCATTTCTAAGAGTTCTTCATTGAGGAGCATTCCGATTGTGTAGAAGTGGATTTTGGTTACCATTCCTCCTTCTTTACCTCTTGAGGTCGTTTACCCTTGTCATTGGATTCTTCGGCTTGCACCTGTACGGTTGCTTTGGAGAACGGAATTGATTGACTTTCCTCCTCATATTTGATGTTAACTGAATTAGAGCTCCAATTAATCATGGCATTGTATTGTTTTTGCCATGGTTGTCCTAGCAACAACGGATGTTGCGTAGCTTTGTCTTCAACCACATAAAACATATGTGGATACACATATTGATTTATCTGTACGTGCAGTACTGTGAATCCGATTGCTTTAATTGAGTGTTCTCAATAACTCTTCAACTCGTGTTTGGTAGTTTGTAGCTTAGTGTCATATTTCAATTGCTTGTACAAACTGACTGAAAGCAGGTTAGCTTGTGCTCCTGAATCCAATAGTGCTCTGGCTTTAACTTGGTTTGTGCCCACTTTGACCTCGATGATGGGCTCTACTTTGTCTTCACCCATTTCAGAAACATTGACTACGTTTATTCGTAAGGCTCCTTCATTGCGCTGTCTCTGACGCAGTAGTCTTCTTTTCTCCATTCTTTCTTTTGCTTCCGCTTGCGCTTCCTCAACAATGTTTTTATTTTTCTGAAGTCGCAGCTTATCTTGATGTATTTTGAGAAGCATCTCTTGGGTTAGTGGCAAATGATACTTCTTCAATCTGCATCCACTAATCCAGTTTGGCAATTCTTCTCCGTGTAATGTAGTAAGCTTGACGGCCCCACTTGGTGATAGATCTTTAATCACAAGAGGTCCCATCCATCGCTTTTTAAGTTTTTTTGCATGCTGGTTTAGAGTGTATACTAGGACAAATTCCCCAATCTTAAACTCTTTAGTTCTCACATGCTTATCAAAGAACTCTTTTTGTTGCCTTTTCCGAGCGTAGATTGAAGCCACGGCTTTTAAGCGAAGCTCATCTAGCTTTTCAAGGTCGTCTATTCTATCTGAAAGCTCATGTCCTATCCACTAGTTCCTTAGCTACTCTCAGTGTTGGAATTAAAAATTCTATTGGTAAAATGGCATTCAAACCAAAAACCATGTTGTATGGGGTCGTTCCTATGGATGTTTTATATGCTACCTTATACGCCCATAATGTCGAATGCAATTTCTGGTCCCAATCAATTCTCGATTCAGATACAATCTTTGTAAGGACTGTGCATATGGTTTTGTTTGTCGCTTCAGCTTGTCCATTGGCTTGTGGATGATATGGAGCTGATTTTCTATGTATTACCATGAATTCATCTAGAAGGATCTCTATCACTTCATTTATGAAGTGTGTGCCTAGATCACTCAATTTATATTGGTAATCCATATTGTACAAAGACATATTCATACAAAAATTGTGCCGTGGTCCTGGCATCTGCTTTTTGAGTTGCTTTTGCCTCAACCCACTTTGTTAAATAGTCCGTCGCCATAATGATGTATTGTGCATGAGTCCTCTATGCAGGAGGTGAGATAGGTCAAACATAATCAATCCCCCATTTTGCAAAGGCTCTTGCTCCCATCATTGGTCTAAGTGGCATATCATCTCTTTTCAGTGGTACTTTTGTCCCGTTGACAGTGATCGCATCCTAAGACAATTTTTGTTGTCTTATCACTTGAGAAATGGCCTCCACCTACTCCTCCATGAGCTTGCTCTAGGATTATCACATACTTTGAATCTGACGCACATATCCTAAGCTGGTTGTTCTTTCCTCTCTTATAGAGTTGATTTCCTATTAAAGCGTAATGTTGCGCTTCTGTCTGTACATCTCTCTGACGCGCTTTTGAGGTTCCCTCTAAAAAAGTTCTATTTGTGAGATATTCAACAATATAATGACTCCATTTAGGAGCGATCATTATTTGATACAATGTTGAATACTCAGCTGGCGGTTTTGACGAACATGTAATACATACTGTGACATATTCATGTACACTCTCTTTCATTCCTAGCCAGTAGACTCCCAGTTGTAATAGATTCCTGTATGTGTTCCTTCTTGAACAATGAAATGCACATTCCTGTACACGTGCTTCTCGCAGATATATGTTATATTCTTCAGGATTGATGCATAACCTTAAAATGTTATCGGTTCCTAAGTGATACAACCTTCCTGCAATCAACTGAAGATTTTGGATTGCAGAATAGTAACTTGTTTCTGGTTGTATTCATTTCTATCAAACTCTTCTCCATAGGTTAATAGACTAACAGCATCCTGAGACCACTTTGGTATCATTTCTATGTTGAATAAGTACGCATCTGGCATGTCATCATCTACACCTATAGGGTCTTCTCCATTTGTCAACCTTGAAAGGTGATCCGCTCTAAGATGTGTCTTTCCTTTCTTTACTACTACAGTGAAGTCGAATTCTAATAAGATAATGAACCATCTCACTATACGTCCCGTATTGCATGGTTTGTTCACTAGGTAGAGCAAGGCTTGATGATCTGTGAAAAACACAAACTTATTGGCTAGAAGATAATGCCGAAATTTCTTCACATCATAAATCATTCCTAATCCCTCTCGCTCTGTTGTTGTGTAATTCCTTTCAGCATTGTTGAGTTGTCGACTAGCATAGCAGATTGGAAAATCCATGTTTCCTTCTTCTAGCTAAGCCAGGATGCATCCTATTGCATATGCCGAAGCATCTATATGCACATGGAATATCTTCTCCCAATCTGGTGATTTCAAGACTGGAGCAATAATGAGTGACTCTTTCGTTTCTTGAAGGATTCCTCACACTCCTGTGTCTATTCAAAATTCACTATTAGCCTGTAAAGTGGTTGGCCTATTATAGCATGTAAATGAATCGTCTATAATATCCACAATGTCCCATAAAGCTTTGCACTTGTTTCGCGTTGGTTGGTCTAGGCATATCCACTACTACTTTTATTTTTTCCATATCCGTGGATATTCCGTTATGTGAGACAATATGTCCTAGAATTCTGCCTTGTCGGACCATAAACACACACTTCTCAGGATTGAGACAAATGCGATATGTCCTACAGTTCTCGAATACCTTTCTTAGGTGTTCTAGATGCTCATCTCTCAAAAGAGAGTGTACACACAAATCCTCCATGTATATTTCTAGAAACAACCTCAAGTACTCTTTGAATGCATGTGTCATCAACCTTTGGAATGTTGCGGGAGCATTAGTTAAACCAAACGATATAACTCGATACGCATAAATTCCCCACTCCGTTGCAAAAGCTATTTTGTGTTGATCCTCTGGCGCAATGGCAAGCTTATTATATCTTGAAAATCCATCTAGAAAGGAATATGCTCTTTTCCTCGATACACGTTCTAGAACATGATCAGTTATTGGCAAGGGATAATTGTCCCTCACTGCCGCAGCATTTACTTTCTTCAAATTGACACACACTCGGAGTTTCCCATTTTTCTTAGGCACTACCACAACCGGAGATACCCAGTCCGTGTGTTCAATCTCATATATGAATTCAGCTTCCATTAGCTTGTCTATTTCTCCTTTGATTCGCTTAGCAAACGTGTCATTATACGTGTACAGTCTCTTTCTGCTAGGCTTAGCATCTTGTTTCAAAGGAATTGTGTGTTGGCATATTGATGGATCGACTCCTTTCAAGTCCTTGTACGACCATGCAAACACATCTCTGTATTCTCTGAGAAGACTCAAAAGTCTCTCTTCTTCTTCCGGAGACAAATCTATAGCTATGTATACTGGTCTCGGTTCCTCTCCTGGAGCTGCTAAATCAACCTTTTTAGCGTCCTCCGGTCCATCATAGGATTTGTTCTCCTTTCTTTCTCTGATAGGCTGGGTTAATATCACCTTCCTATCCTCTATCATAAATTTCATGTAGTGAGAGGGAACATCCATGTTTCCCTTGATGTTGGCGTTTTTGTCCTCACCACTCTTAATTTCAGTCATCCAAACTTCTTTCAGAGTTTTCTTGAGCTCTATGTACTTGTTTCGGCGTTCTAATTTGGACTCTTTGTTTTCCCTGTTTCTCATGTTCTTCTCCGCTTTATTTGTTTCGGTTTTCATTTCACTGGGTTGAACTCGATTTCTTCAGCTTCGTTTGTATTTCCGTGAGCTTGTTTCCACCTTTCCTCTCATTCTTTCAGAAATATTGTCCTTGACACAATCTTCCGCCTTTACTAGCATTAGGAATTGATTTTTTCCTCTTATCCTAGGCATCGGATTGTTTCTAACCCCTTTTGTTTTTATCTTTTCTCTGTAGCGTTTCTGGAGTTTTTCAGTCTGATTTGGGAGGTCGTAGAATCTGACATCCTTTATGGTTTCCTCATTCTCGCTTGAGTTGTTTGTGGACTCATTGTCAACTTCATTTGCTATCCTTGGAAGATCAACACTAATCAAAGAAGGTCTTGGACTTGGCATATCAATCAACGTTGAATTCTCCCCTCTTCTTCTCTCTCCATCAATCTTTTCAGTCTTCTTTTCGAGTACAGCTCTCATCATGAAGTACGGAACCACATCATATCCATCTTTATCACAGAACTTCGTTGTGGGACCATCTTGAATTGCACAAACATCTAGGGTTGCTAGAATGTGTGTCCATTCTAATGGTTCAAGTGCATCCTCTGGAAAGGATTCACCTATATAAGTTTCGTCTTCAATTGCCCTTTCTAAAACACATTCTTCGCGCTTCAGACTTCCACAATTCGAAGCTCCACACATCCATAACTCTTTGGGTTTGCCTAACCAAGCTGGAAAATCTGATCCTGCCAAAGTAGCAGAATCAAACTCTTCAACTGGTGTTCGGTTCACATCCTTGTAGCTATGGTCTTTCAGGTTCACACGAGTAGTGGTTTCCATATGTCTCAAGTATATGTGGTCGTAACCCCAATCCTAAACCATTTTCAACTGTCTCATGAACGGTCTTCCAAGTATAATATCATAGTTATTCTCCTTGCCAAAGTCAACAATAGAAAAAGTATGCTAGTACTCAATTCCGCAAGAAGTCACTACGACTTTCTCTAATAGTTCCAAAGGTCTCTCCATATGTACATCCGCTAGTTGGAGTTTCAACCTCATTTTTCCTATCACCGGTTTTTCCCATTTTTTCCAGATTTCTTTCATAGCAATGGCTACCCCAGCCCCGCTGTCAAGTATTTCCATCATGTTAACTCCCTGGAATTCAACTGGTAAGGTTGTATTCCCCTCTTCGCCTTCGCAATACTCTCCGACCTTGTTCAAAGGTACAGTCTTAGCGTTCTTTTGTGGCTTACTCAGCTCTCGTATGCCCTCTTGCAGTTTTGCAGTTGGGTATTTTATCCCAAATTTCTCCAAGCATTTTCCTACAGTTTCCCACATGTTTGGTCGTAGTCTCAAAAGCTCAGCTAGGGTGATAGTGCATGGCACTGGTGTTGACAAAATCTCTATCAATCCTTGCGAGTCCATAACTTTTTTTGAAGAGATTCCTTGTGAGGGAAGCGCTCTAATTTCAGATTTTGCTTCGTATTCTCCTAAGTATGAAGGTAAGGTATTCAGCGAATGAGGTTTACTCTCTACTCTTCTAATAGAGCCTCCATCTCCCCAGTAAGAATGCAGATCTAAGTCCACTTGAGATCCTGCCTCAAATTCCTCTATGGGAGGATTCCTGATGTCCTTTTTCCCATTAGTCTGATTAGCTTGACAACTCAGTTCGTTTGCAAAGTTTTCCTCTCTCACTTGTTTCCAAAACTCATTGTAATCCTCATCTATTCCGTAAGACCTCTGTATCATAGGATGAAAACTCTCTATTTCTTGATCTGTTGTGTTCATCACCATACGTTCATCCCCGTGCATTTTTTTAGGCTTTTGTGCACTGTTAGGCTTTTCAACTACCCGTGATAGGATAGTCTCTTGATGAATTGGGTTTTCTGCTCCACAATTCATTGGTTCTCTAGGTGGTTCTAGCAAGGCTTGTACAGTCTCGATCATTCTCTTACACATTTCGAGTCTCTGCTTTTCCAATTCTGTGTTTCCATAAGTCAACCACTGTTGTTCTTGTGTTTGGTTGCTCTTTAATCTCACTTCGTAAGCTCTCATCAGTGCATCCAATGGTTCATATACTTTGTCGACCAACACTGATCCCCCTGATCTCACACTCGTTGTCTCTTTGGACGCTCTTCAGTTTCGACTTTTCAGAGTCCATTTCCCGTGTTCCATTTTGACTCTCAAGTTTCTCTAATTTTTCTTTTGTTTGTTTTAATTCCTCAGCTAGAATTGCGTCTTGCTGTTCTTTTTTCAGTTTCATGTGTGCTTTCCTAGATTTCCATGTGTTTCTATGGCTTTGTCGTCCTTGACTAGCCAATTCAGTCTCTGACTTTCCATTCTCTGGTTTTCTAGTGGTTTTCTTCGCTTAAGCTCTAGTAACAACCTGCGTTGGTATCAGAGTTTCATTTTCAGACCCACTGCTAGTAGGAATCGACTCTAGCATGTTCAATGTCGTCTTTTGCACTTTGTTGGGACTCTTTGAACAATCCTCAATGAAGTGAGTGACACCACACTCTGTGCAATATGCATTTATTCTATTGATCTCTGTGTGTGGACAAACATTCATCAAATGGTCACCTCCACACTAATGCAGGTCTTTGTTTCCCTTGATTTGCCCTTTGTGGATAAGCTGGTCTTTGACCTGACAACCCTCCATGAGCTATGAACATAAGTGTTCTTGTGTCCAAGCTATACCTCTCTTCATCTGAGGCGTGTGCGGCTCTTGGTGGTCCAACATTTCCCATCATGCTCCAAGGTTCTGGTTGTTTTGGTTCTTCAGGTGGATAATACACAGTAGGAGCCATGAGTGCACTGGAATCTTCCAAAAAAGTCTGAACAGGCACTAAAGCTTGTTCTTCCTCATTCTCTAGGGTGGGTGCATATCTAATGTCCACTCGTCTTGCTCCTGGTAAAGGTGGTTGTTTCCCCAATACCGGCTGTGGTCTTTCTATCCCCATAGGTCCTGGTACATTTCCCGCTGGGTATTGAGGTACTGGATGTACCTGAGGTGGTGCTATTTGAGCTGGAGGCGCATACTGATGCTCCTTCACATAACCCTTGTTGTAATAGCACTCCTCTATTGAGTGATTTGTCCATTTTTGTTCAATCGCACACCATTTTGTTAGTTTAGGCATTGCGTTAGGGTATGGTGCTAATCTCCTTATAGCATCCTCTATCATTTGTTCCATGTTTGGCACTGTTGTTGTTTGGACATTCTTCTTAGTGGTGGTCTCGCTAGCTACGGATGATGAGCTACTGGATGCGACACCCGTACCCGTTGTCACCTCTCCATAAACCGCATAGTTATCCACTAAGTACAATGCTTCTCTGGTCACTTGCTCAAAACTTGTACAAGCTTTCAGGTGCAAGTCTTTCTTGAGAGTGTCATTTCTCAGCCCTTCTATAAAGAGGACAGATAGTCTATCATCTTGGGGTCATTCCCGTACTAGACATCTCTCTATGTATTGTTTGAAGTGAAGCGAAGCTTCCTTCACCTTTTCTTGGTCCTTTTGTTTGAAAGCATATATTTGGGATACCGTGTTGTGTTTGATCCCTCTTTTCAAAAATTCCTCGACAAACTCTCGCAGCAAATGGTAAATGTCATGGAAACCTCCTCCATTTAGTGGTTGAAACCATGTCAATGTCGTCCCTTCTAAAGTAAGACAAAATCCTTCGTATTGTGTGTGGAAATTTGTTATCTGCTCAGCTCTCTTAAGACTCGGTTGGTTATTCTGGAGATATCTACCGGATCTCAAATTCATCAATCCCCCTAGAGGAATCTAACTTTTCAGTCTCAGCAGTTTGTTTATCCTAATTCTCTGTGATCAAAAGTGATCCAAACTGAATGATATTTGGCCAAATGGTTTGTTTTGTCCGCTGTGCTGGAAGACTTCTGTTACCTCAAGTGAAAGTTTTGTATCAGATTTTCTCAAAAAGACATTATACGCGTATGATGTCTTTTTCCATAGATTTTGGATATTTTTGGTTTGCTCACTCCCAGTAGCACCCTTATACTTTGTCTACTCACAGAATTCAATTTGAACTCTGTTTGTGCAAGTTAGGGCTAGATTAAGCTTTTCTTGGCAATTTCCCGATTTTTGACTTACTTGGGGTCAAATGTGATCCAAATGACATGAAACTTGAAATACAAGCTCTAGACAACTAGTACAAAGGATCTGTGATAGCAAAATATCAAAATATTCCCATAATTAGGAAAAAGACATTATACGCATATGATGTCTTTTTGCCCAATTTCAGTCCAAAATTGATATTTGAGCTTTGCATAGTATTTGTAACAACCTTGTCAAGTCAAATTTGCAAAATCACTTCAGCAAGTACCAAAAGACATCATACGCATATGATGTATTTTTGCCCAATTTCAGTCCAAAATTGAATTTGAGCTTTGCACAGTATTTGTAATAACCTTGTCAAGTCAAATTTGAAAAATCACTTCAGCAACAAGTGCCAAAAGACATTATACGCATATGATGTCTTTTTTCACACATTTGCCCAATTTTCAATTTTAAACCTCTCCAAGTTTTTATCCTTGAGTTTCAAGTGTTTTTATCAAGTCTGGATGCAAAAATGAGCTCTGAATCAATTTTCCCTATTCTTTGCGTTTTTTGCACTCTGACTTGGTATTTTGAGTTTCTAGGGTTGTTAAAGCCCTTGTTTTAGGTTGATCTTAAGGTATAACCCCCCTTCTGAACACTCTGGTAATGTTAAAATTTTTGTTTTGGTCTCTGTTTAGCCCCTAAGACATCATACGTGTATGATGTCTAAAGTTGCAGAATTCCAGTTTTTCAACATAGAACTCTTCCAAGAGCTCTCCTAAGTGCTCAGCAACACTCAGTCTCACAGAAAATTTCTCTGAAATTTGTTTATGCAAGTTTCACTACCAAATCAACGGTTTAGTGATCTAACATGCTAACAAACACATCAAGGAAATAAATCATTGATTAATAGCTCTAGATCAGGATCAAATCAAGTCCTACCTAAGCTACTTCTAATCATAAAATGGGTTTTTGCAATTGTGAGTATAAAGAGATTCACTGCCACACACGGACTAGTAAATACCTCAATCTCAACAACCACTCAACACCAACAAAAATCAATCTAATCTAAACTAAAAAACTGTCAAACACGAAAGACCCAGGAATACCACAAGTTTCCTAGTACCTCTCAAAGATCCTCGGAGTCCACCACTCCTAGACCTTTCTAACTAAAATATACAAAGTAACAAAACAAATCACCTCGTAGGATTAGTCTAAGGTCACCTACTTAGGGATCTCGTCCCCAGCAGCGGCGCCAAATGTTGTGGCGGTTACGTCGCTAGCGGTGGCTATGATAGTGAGAACTCAACCGACAAACAAGAATGTCAGACGAGGACGAAGCTTGACCCGCAGGCGCATGGAAACAAATAGGTGGGTTTCAAATCACCTACTTGACCTTCTAATGACAATCACTACCAAGGAAATCAAATCTAAGTTCTCAAATACACAAGTGACTGAAATCCGTACTACGAACAAATGCTATTCGAAACATGATCTAGAGTCATCGAATCAGCCTCAAACTCAAAAGGGGGTCTCTACACTAGGTAAGGACAATACCCTATGAATCTACAATACAATCTCAACCTGTAACCACTCCATGCGGTAAACACATATGAAGACAAGCCAAAAAATACAGGTGACCGAATCTTGACTCCGATGGTACTAATGTAGCTCTACTCATTGCGGTTCTATAGATATATGGCACACTCAATTCCGACACACAGGTAGGGACAAAACTCACATAGAAGCTCGTGGGAACTCACCTCGCGTAGAAGCCGAATGCACGCACGCTTGGTATCGGTGCGTAGCTCTCGCCGCCGTTGCTAACACAATGGCGGTGTCGCTTCTCCAATGGCGGCTCCGTAGCTCGCGTAGCAAGAGGATAGACACTCTCTCTCACACTCACTCACTCTCAGACACAGTCACGGCGCTCAAAAACTCACCTTGATTAATGATTCAAAATTGTGTCCTTAGGTTTACAAAAATTGTCTCTTATAGCTCAACCTTAGAGGTGTGAAAACATCTCTAATCTAATTACATAAGCAGGTGAAACTACTTGGGGAATACAAGGTGGAAACTCAATTGAGTCCCGCTAATTACAATGAATCGGCTCCATGAAAAAAATGAAATGTTGAAAAGACATTTATTACAATAAGTGTTTACAAAAACATGAGTGTGAGCAAAAATGTATAGGTGTGGTCCTCCGCTCAACAACTTCCGTGAGTAAACCCTTTCTGGACCTTGGACCATTATAAAAAAAAATCTCCAAAGATGTGCCAAATTTGCAACAAAATATTAGTGTAGACAAACCTTCTCATTGTTTTCCCCACCCTTGCCACACTTTGAGCCTCTACCCACCCAGTCATGTAATCTACAGCCACTAGAATGTAGAGTTTACCATTTTTTGTTCTAGGCAGAGGACCCATAGCATGAATGCCCCACTTTTCAAAGGGTCCATTTGCAAGCATGATTTTCCTTGGACCATGGAAAAATATTCTATTTCAATTTACCTGCTGGCAGTTGTAATAGATTTTACACGAATGCTAGACATCCACATGCATGCTTGGTCAAACATACCCAGCAACCAAAATCATCTTCACAGAGTTAACTCTTGGGCAAAATGACCACCACATGCTTCCTCATGCAAACCTTTCAGAATAGATGGAATTTCCTTGATAGTTGGTACTCTTTTGCACGCTTTATCCTTCCCTCTTTGATAGAGGAAGCCTTCTAGGAAGAGATAGACACTTGCCTTCTTCATGAGTTTCCTCTTCTGAGCTTTCGTGAAATTTTGTGGAAACGCGCCCTCTAAAATGTAGCCAATAATGGAAGCCAATGACTTCAATCCCTGGTATTTGGTTGCTTGATAGCTACTGCCACCATGATGACGTGCACTTCTTTGTCACCACATGTAACTGCTTATTGTACAAGCAAATTTGCATCTTCATTTTGTTTCCTAGGAATATGATATAGTTGCACTTCTTCAAACTGATTAAACAACCTACGAATGGCATGAACTTTTGTCCTTACAATTTTATTCTTGCATACCAAATGCCTAAAATGTGCTTCACAATGAGAAGTGCATCCCCCTTTACCATGCGACATTGTATACCTTGGCCAATGCACATATTTAAACCATGAAGTAGTGTGTCGTATTTAGCTTTATTATTTCTAGTTGAACCTTGTAGATTGACCTTCTCTTTGAGGACCACCTCTCCACTTGGGTTGAGCAACACTAGCCCTCCCCCTGCTTTTCCTTTGGATCATCAAAAGCTCCATTTCCATCAAAGAACAAAGTAAAATCATTAGGAATACTTTTTGGTGGTGGCAATGGTAGGGTCTTTACTTGGCACCTTAAGCTCCTTCTCATGTACCCTATAAGTGAAAATCCCTACCAATTGTGCACGCACACTATATTCTACCTTGAAAGAGTATTGAAACTCTTGCAACTCCATAATCCACTTTGAGATCCTAGTACTAAGATTCATTTGAGATGACACCCAAGGAACAAATTTTCTGCAGTGAGAATTACAAAAGGTTTTGGTAGCAAGTAGGATCTAAACTTTCTCACTGCAAACATGAGAGAAAACATCATGAGTTATGCCTCTGTGTAGCCTCTCTCCAAGGCATTCATGACCCTACTAGAAAAGTAAATGGGTCGCATCCTCGTACTGTGGGGTAACAAAACTACACAATTCTTTCTTTCCCAACACTAGAGCTAACAAAGAATGTGTATTCCCAACAAGGAGGCATGAGTGTTGGTAACTCTAACAGAATGGATTTAATGTTACAAAAGTATTCTTCAAGCTCATTAGACCAAACAAACTCAACTTGTTGTGTCAACTTTTGCAAAGGGTGAAGTAACTCCGAGGCTAATTGAATAAAGAGAGACATATACTTCACCTTCGAATGAATGAGATTACCTTTTTGAGATTCTTGGTTGGTGGGAGATCAATAACAACCTTTGCCTTTGAAGGATCCACCTCAATGCCTTTATCGGAAACCTTGTGACCGAGCAAGATCACTTCATCCCCACCTATGTGACATTTGTCAAGATTGAGCTAACCTCCCATGTCGTAAAGTGTTTTCAAACCTTCTTCTACCTTTTGTAGGTGCAATGATTTTGAGCTGTAAATGCAATAATCATCAATAAAAACCCTAATGGACTTTCCAACACCATGTTCATGAAGCATTGGAAAGTTGCAGGAGCATTTATCAGGCCAAATGGCATGACTCTGAAAGCATAACAACCCCAAGGAGTGATGAAGGTTGTTTTCAATTGATCTTCCAATGCAATACCTATTTGAAAGTAACCTAAGTAGCCATCAAACACAATGTAGTTTCCATGACCAACTACCTCATTTAGTATCTCATCCTAAAATGGGAGGGGAAAGTGATCTATTTTTGTTGCCTCAGTGAGTGGACGGTAATCCACACACACCCTCCACTTGCCGCTCTTCCTGGGAGTGAAAACAACCGGAGGGACCCACTCTCTAAATTATCCATTGGATAAATGAAACATGCTACTAGAATCTTTCTTACCTCCTTGAGTAAAGCCTGCTCCTTGATGACGCTTAGCCTTTGTAGATTTTGAGCCTTAGGTGTAGCCTCTGGCTTTAGATTGATCTTGTGTTGAACATCTACTCCATGCACATCAGTGTAGTATTTAGTAAAAATCTTAGGAAAATTTGTTAGCACACATTTGAACTCCCCTCTTTCTTCCTTTGTAAGTGTGATTGATAGCATACCTTCCAGCATCCCTTCGTCTTCCACACCTTGGTTCTCTTAAGGACCTACCACCTCCAATCATGGGTAAGAGGTCTCTTGGTTGCTTGGCTTAAACCTTACCCCCATGGCTTCTATGGAAGACTCCTCTTCAATAATGTTGCCTCTACTTTCTTCCTCTGAGGTGCTATTATTCCAGTCTTCCTCCATCTCACTTTGCAATGATTCTTCATGGAGCTCCTCTTGACGTTGCTTCTTCATGTCAAATACAACCTTCTTATGAAAGTTATTCCTGCAAGTTAGCTTTCCACTCTCCCAATACTGCAAGTCTCTCATTTTCATTAGCCATGGTCTTTCCGGGGTAAATGGGTAGCCATTTCCTTTGGTAGACATAACATAGAAATCCACTGCCTTCTTTATGCCAAAGGCCTCCACAAATACATTTTTAGAAATGCCTACGCACCTAACCTTTCTAGTTTTTGCCATTTTTACTTTGATTTTAGGTGTCTCATAGATGTGCATGCCTAGTCTCTGCATGAGCCCCTCAGTTATGATGCAAATTTGTGCACCCCCATCCACTAGACCTTTCCTAACCAACCTTCCTTTGATGTAAAAATCTAGCACAGGTGTAATATCCTCATTCATTTTGGCTTCTGCAATTTTAGCACAGGTGTAATATCCTCATTCATTTTGGCTTCTGCAATTTTTATAACTAGCACACTCTCTTTTACCTTTCTCCTAGTGCTAACTGCCTTTGTTAAATCACTCCTAACTTGTGGACATAATGCAATAAATTGAGGCCATGAAATATCAGGACCCTTACCTCTTAGGTCTTCCAATAGGTCGTATGGAGCCATACCATGTCCAAGAGGGAAGTCTTAGAGGTTGATACAATGTTGAGTTCTCTTGGCTTCCTTGTTCTCCTTCGCCTTCTTTTCTTGTCCATGGTCACTTTGTGACGTGACTCCTTCTTTTTCCTTACCTTTTCGACGGCCACGCTTAATGCCATTTGCTTCCATGTCAATCTCATTTGAATTTGTCACCTCTGCCACATTAACATTTGGATCTGGCAAAGGTGGAATTCTTTCCACTCCTTGTAGAGGTGGCCTTACCCCATTTGGTCTTTGCAAAAGCATTGGTTGTTGACTAGTTCCTTCACCTGCATTCATCACTAGATAATTCAAGTTAGGTCTCCGTGGCTCCCCACGAGGCCAAGGACAATTATGCATCCCATTTCTAGACTATCTACAATTCCAACATTTCAAAAGTCTCCTAGGTTGTGGCTCTTGCTCCTCAACTTTCTTTGTTTGTCCCTTGGGACCTACATCTCTTGTGCAAGGTGAATTGACAAGCTGCTTAAGGATTCATTTAATTAACTTTTCAATCACCTCATCTCTGGTACCTCAGGAATCTCTCTAGATGTTGATGCTTGCAACTTTTCCTTGGGTCTAGGACCCTCTATTGGAACCTTTCTTCTTAAACACTTGAGTTTCCTATACTTCTTGGAAGCTCTAGTTTTAGCTGCATCATAGGTGGCAAGTGCACCCGCCTTAGCTTTTATCTTGAGTGTGGGAAAGAGACGGGCTATGAATCTCTCCTTATTTAGAAACTCTGTACCATCACCAGGGTTATAAACATTTTATATCCATAGAGCCCAAAGACGTAGAAACTCTTGCTTGTACAAGTACTAGTCATCTAAGTCTTTTTATGTCTTTCCACAGTTTTTGAGTGCTTTGGGGATCAAAGAAGTATCTCTTGGAATGATTAAAAACTTCCATGTAATTCCCCTTAGCTTCCTCAGAAAAAGAGTCAAACCAAATTCTAGCATCTTTCCTAAGCCCCACCTCAAATATTTCTACATGTTCTTGGTCAGTTACTATCCTCTTGATAGGGCAAGATATCTTGAAATTTGCTAAAAATAATTCTGCATCCTCTCCACCAGGCTCTCAAAAGAAAAGAGGATATCTGAACATTTGGCGTTGGCCTTCCATTACTATGAAAGATTACAACACGAGTTACAACAAGGGATACAATAAGAGATTCAAAACCACTCACCTACAAATGAAGAAGTAAGAAAGTATCACTCTAGGTTTTCTTCTGCAGATATCCAAGCTTCAATGGGGTCTCAATTTGTTTGATCAAAACAAAAAGGTAGACTATTGAAGAGCTCTAGGAAGGGTTGAAGTTCTTCAAAGCTAAAACGATAAATGGAAATCTTTAGAACTTCATTTTCTGGATCCAAAAGAGCAACCACGTCCCAAGTGATGAATTGCACTTGCTCTACAATGCCCAACGCACAAGCGGTTTGTATAAAAACTAGATCTTCATGCTCGTTGAAAGCTGTGAGAAAATAGCAATTCACTAGGATCTCCTTTCCTTCAAGTTCCACATAGTCAGAGTGAGGCAACCTTCTCACAATTTCATAAAGAACATTGTCATCAAGTCCAATCAAGTTTGCAAGATCTAAAGACTCCACTTGTGCTACAAAATTCCTGGACAAAAACTCCTTAGGATTATGGTTAAATCATTCATAAGCATAAAGAGATTTACAATGTCTCTATGAACAAAGTGTCATAGAAAGTAGAGAAGGATGAGAATTTATACAAGTTTGGAATCTTCTCTATGCTCTCTTTATTAAGAAAGCTCTAGATAGCTTCCTATCTCCTTTGTTGAAAGTGAAAAGAAGACTATTAATAAGACGCTATTGAGGGAAAAAATCACCAAATGTGAGTCTATGAAGTATGAACTCTGGATGCAAGTTTCCTATAGAGTCTTCCTCGATAGTGAAATGCACTCACCAAACACCAAATTTCACTCTACTACCAATCTTAGGGCGCACACTATTTGGATGAAAGCGCAGTATCCCTTAGTGCCCAACAACAAAGAGGAAAATAGAATCCACAATGAGGACCTTTCGTCTTAACCTCACCACCCGCTTGTTATGAGGAAGACACTTTACTAGCTGCTCCTACAACTCAATCGATAATAGGGCTAGATCTCTAATAATTGAGCTTTCACTACACACACATTCCTTGTTAGAACAAATGATCGTTTTTTTGTTTTTTGTAACAAACTTGGACAAAGGAAAAACAAACATACACACTATTTTGTTGGGTTTCATTTCATTTTAAAATAAAACGAATACATGTACTTCAAAAGAAGTGTGGTAGTTGATGAGAGGTAGAATGACAGGTTTGTGAAGATGTAAAAATTTCTTATATTCTTTGAGCCCCAAACATAAACACCATAAGTTACTGAAAATATCTCTTTCTACTGAGTGGAATATTTATCCTAATATTTCTTATATTCTTTGAGCCCCACACTTCAAAAGAAGTACGGTAGTTCATGAGAGGTAGAATGACAGGTTTATGGAGATGTAAGAATTTCTTATATTCTCTGAGCCCCAAACATAAACACCATAAGTTGCTGAAAATATCTCTTTCTACTGAGTGGAATATTTATCCTAATATGTGGTGTTATTAGTAGCGAGCTAACTCGGATACCATTTTTCGGAGCTCTCATTGTAAAAATTGATTATTTTGATGAATCAGGAATATTGTAACTCCTATTTTTCGGATAAACTTTGTAAGTGATAAGCCGGTGCTACAAGCTTCTAGATTGTATCAACCTGTCTTTAGTTAGAGCTCCCAGATTATTAGTTTTGACCACCAAAAACCTTGGCTAAGATATAGAAGCCAATTTTTGTAAGATTTTGATAAGTTTTGGATAATGAAATACATAGCGTGAGCTAACCGCGCTCACTTCTCTCCTTCTCGTGCTTCTACTCCTCCCGGGTTGTCACATTGCAGTCGTGTCTGTTGCATTGCAACCGCAAGTAAGAGCTCTACGCATTGACGTAAGCATTTTACAGTATTTTGTAGCTTTTGGCATCGCCGACCCACGGCCTAATCTCATCATAAGTAACACTTCAAAATCAAAAACTAAGTATAGGCAGGGTATTGGGGCATCATTGCTAAGCATTTAGATGCATTCTGGGTCGAAAACCACTAGGTCAAAAATCCACTGCTGCTGTTAATAATCGTGATTTTTGCACTTGACGTAAATTAAGATTTGACATCATAAGCATGTGTGCTTAGATACTTCTTAGGTATTATAAACATATCTTAGAAGTTTCATTACGTTTGGATGTCGTTTTGATGATGTCGTAACATATGTGATTTTTTTGCCGATAAGCGATTGGCTTTTGATGATTTCAGTCATTTGAGTGTTGCTTGAGTTAGATGCGAGTTGTTTGTTGTATTCCAAGAGATTGACAACCTCTTGTAGCCTCTATGCACTAGTCGAGTCATCTTCATCCCATGGATTGACAATTTATTTGTGGTTCCTGCTATGTCTGCAATAAGATAGGAGTGAGGTTAGACATCCGTCCCACATTTGGCGCCATTGCTGGGGATCGAAGAGACGTAAACTAGGGAAAAACATTAGTGTCTTGTGAAGTTATCCTTAAACTTCCTCTAGGATCTCCTAGAGTAAAAACTTTCTTTTTAAAACTGCATAGCTGAAGGGTTGTCGTCTTTTGCTGTGTAGAGGTAGCTTGGAAGTAACGGTACTTGCTGAGTGCCTTTAGGATTGTAGGATTGTAGAATTAGAGTAGGAATTTGAGAATGATTAATGGACAAGACACGTCTTAAGATCATGCTAAAGAAACCATAAAAAACAAGAAAACGAGTGTTTGTGGACACTTTCTACAACCCCATTGCAGTAGAACTTAGGAGTGGGGTAAGTAGAATCCGAGGTGCATTTCAGAATATTGATCTCTCCAAAAGAATCAATTGTGAGTTTTTATGTGAAGTTGCAAAATTTCAGGTCTACAGCTAGAAATAGCATCAAAAGATTGCCAAACACTCAATCTGATTGGAGAGTATTCTTTAAAAGTTGTATGAACCAGTGGGCAAGCTTAAGGACACATTGAGCTAAAAATTTTAAAAGTTTGCAAAAACTCAGATTATTTACTTTTCCTTGACATTTTACGCAAAATTAAGTTTTGAATTGACTTAGAGGCTTAAAATAGCTCATAAAAAGACTCTCCAGTGAAAAAGTTCAAAAAAGTGTTCATTTTAGGTCTAAAGTAAATAATCGCAATTATTTACTTTCAGCTCAAAACTGACCAATGTTGATACCACAGACTCTATGCATGTGTACAAACAAATTTTGTAAAGGCACATAGAATTTATTTCACCAAACGGACCAAAAACTGGGTAAAAAACTAAATTTTGTATTGACTTTTGAGAACTTGAGTGTAAACTGAGAAAATTTTGTTCAGAATCAATGAAACTTGATTCATAGGCTTATATTGATGCGATAAACATGTGTATATGCGGAGTTGACCAAAAAGATGCAAAAATTTATCAGAAGTAAAATTTAAATCTGCCCCATTTTTCAACTTTTTTGACCAAGTTAGCATACCACTAGCTTTAACATGCTATAATACGCTCACAAATCAAATTTGGTAAGATTTGGATTATTGGATTGAAAATTGTGGCCAAATTTGCAAAGTCAGTCTCTGCAGATACAAAACTGATGACCATCTAAACAAAAAATTGTCCAAACTTTATGAAACTTGGCTATGGAGCTTAAGTTGAGTTGCTTAACAGATCTGTGTCAAGATTGTTGCAAAAAGTTGCAAAAAATAGATGGAGTAAATAATCGCAATTATTTACATCTGTTACAAAAATTGATAATCTTGCACATTTGAGTGCTTTAAGCAAGTGCTAAGAGAAAAACGCATATTTGATTTCCATACTCAAGTCAAGGGATTTGGAATGACATTAGAAGAAAAAGCATTGACATGGTTCCAAAACATTCCACCAAGGTTAATCATGGACCTAAATATATTGATTCAAGGATTTGTAGCTGCTTGTTCCAAAATGGGGATCAAACACAATACTGTAGCTCAAATCTATAGCTTCAAACAGAAACAAGGTGAGTTTGTTTATAGATTGTGCAACTCAAATGAAGAAATACATTGCAAGATGCCTAGAGCTAGAGATACCTGCAGAGCAAAGACTAGTATCATTGTTTCTAGAGGGACTACTAAACAAAGAACCTCATGCTATATTGTATAGCAAGAAGCATACGACCATAGAAGAGAGTGTCTCAGATACTATAGACTTAGGAGACAATTGTGATATTTTCAACGAAGAAGATGTCCCTAAGGATAACAAAGTGAGAAAACAACATCCACCAAACCAACACAAGTGGGGACGGCTATTGCAACACCGGTTTTAGCCATAGAAGACATGCTCAAAAGGATAAACGCCATGATGAACAACATGAAAGAAGCACCTATGAGGAGACTAGGGCAAGGGACTCCTCAACAGGGACAACAAATTAGGCCGCAAAAATGGTGTGCAATCAAGGGAAAATGGACCAACCATTAGACCAATGAGTGCTATTACCGACCAAAGTATGATGGGAATGTTCAATACGTGCTTATGAGATCACAAGGGCAACCCACGTACATATATCAGCCTAATATGGCCCCAACTCAAAGACCACCAATCGGTATGGAAAGACCTCAGTCTGTGTTGGGTCAACAGCCTCCGTATCCGGGACAAAATGCAATGCCTGTAAAGTACATGCATTCGGAGGGAGTCATAGATGAACGAGAAATAGTGCCTGTTACACACTATGCTGAGCCTAGTCCATCTACAGTAATGGTATAAGGAGATTGGTATAATCCACATCCACCACCAATGGAAGAACCTGTGACTAGAGCTTGCACCAATGTACTATGTAGCTAATCAAGGTGTTAGACCTCCTATTGTAAGACCCATGATTAAGCCAAGAACTGGAAATTGTCATAAATGTGGTGCAGATGATCATTGGAAAAACAAATGCCCAGAGCCTGACAAGAACCTCAAGCTAGTTGAAGCTTATTTCATACAATGTTTCAAAAAGGGAAGACACTTCCCTGAAGATTGTCCAAAAAATCCTTTGAATAAGGGTAAAAAGCAGTGAACGTAGTCCAAGTGATACCTAGTAGCTCATCCGAGAGTGAACCAATTGTTCCAATCAAGGTTAAGAAAAAGAAACATAACTCCTCTGATAATTCGGAAAGTGCTAAAATTTCCTCTCAAAAGACCAAAAGAAGCAAAAACAAAAGGTATGAGATGAGGAAACAAAAACAAAGGGCTCAAACCAAGGAGAAAGCGAAGAAGCTATTCCAAAAAAGTGAAAGAAACTGGAAGGAAATTCAAGGAAACCATTGTGGAATCTAGAGGATCAATTTTGGTTGACAAAATTTTTGAGCCTATTAATGTTGCCTTGGAAGCTTACCAAGCAGGACTTAAAGCAAGCCAAAACATGGAAAACAAATGGAACAATTGTAACATTTAATGGCCTAGTAACTTGTGTGTAGTGAAAAATAGCATGAACATAGTGAGAATTTCATTACAATAGATTCCTAATGAGAATAACAAGAGTGATTGGGTGGAGAGAGCAACAAAAAGTATAGCACCTACTTAGATAGCATGAAAAATACTTCAAAAGAGAGAGAAATTAAGCTATTGACAATAGTTGAGGACCGGATTTACATGGAGCCGGTCCCCCCTCCAAAAGGATTTGTATTATGATTTCTCCCATCAAGGGAGACATTGTACAATAGGGTGAAATCATGTTAACGTGTCATGCTTTTTGTGCTAGTTAACATATGCCAACAAGCACATCTTGTAAGCATAACACATGGATAGGACAGTCATGTTTTTTTCAACTGTGTGGGCCACCATCATGAACTATACAAAGTTTAATACTTCGACTTCAAAAAAATGAATCGTAATATTTTTAAAATCTCTAACAGGTAAGCTCAGTCGCTATGTTGAGGTAGTGGTGTATTCATGAAGCATGGAGGGAAGCACAGTGTAGGGGCCACAGGTCAAAGAGAGGGAGGAAAGCGATTGCGAGCTGCAAGTAGGTCTGTAGTCAAAGGCCAGCAGTCAACCCAAGTGGAGGATAGCTCACCACCACTGAAGCCAACCACCTCTGACAGTACTCCACCAAGAAGGAAGTCGAGGGGCAAAGATTCTGTTGATTCTCCTCTGCCCTGCAAAAGATTGAATGCTTCTAATTCCCAAGGATCCCCAATGTCAAAGTACATGCATACAGGGAAGGGGAAGTAGGACTCAAGTACTCTCTCTCTCTCTCTCTCTCTCTCTCTCTCTCTCTCTCTCTCTCTCTCTCTCTCTCTCTCTCTCTCTCTCCAATGAGGAGGGCACATTTGGAAGTTGTAAATCAAGCAAATCATGACACATTTCTCCAGCATGCCCCGACTACTAATCTATCAGTGAATCCTCTCACCCATGAGAAAATTGTGTTTCTAAGCATATGCTGCAATCAACACAGAGGACTATGCATTCAACTTATATGCTTGTTTTTGCAGTAGCCCATGGCTACAATCTAGTTGTGGATTCTCTCACATTGATCAAGTGCTTGTGCATTACCTTAGGCATTCAAGGTGCATGCTTAGATGATTGCATCTAAGGAGAGCCTGTGCAAATGCTTGTGTAGAAATTACTTGACAACCCTATTCTAGTGGAGTTTTGTAAGGTTTTAATCTTGTATCATGTGTGGTGTGCAGGCCAATGGAAAGCTCCCAAGCTGAACATCCCACTACAGGAAAAGTTTTGTGTAATAGCACAAGAGTTTAATGTTGTCCATGGCCTCTCCATGGACGGTGACGACCCCAAATTGGTGAAGTGGGAGCACATAACAAATTTGGAGTGGTTCGGTGTATTTAGAGAGGCGAAGGATCGCAACAAATATCGCTTCAAATGCAGTAGCATTCGTAGCAACATTTACGACCAAGTACTTCAGCTGCACTACAGGGTGTACCAGAAGCCCCCACCAACATGGAAATTATTTTGGCTTTTACGAAGGGTTTTGTAAAACAATTCAGTCCAGTGGCAATTGCAAGTGGCTCAATCATGCAGTTCAATCGGGTTGAGTTTGCTATCCACCAGCATTTGCAGGACCTTCGAGAAAAAGGATACTACAATGCCCATGTTGAAAGAGGAGGGTGCGTAATACCCACCCCTCAAGTCAAAAAACAGAGGAGGGCTCCGCGGAAACAAAGGACGATTGCACTGGCCAAGTAGCTCTGAACGTTGTTTCTGCTGCCAAGGCAACACCCCTCTCTATTAACAGCTCTCACAAAGTGACAGCAAGCATGTTATATTTTGGGCTCTCTAATTTTTAGCACATCAGGAATGCAAATGATCATCTCAAAAATTGATTTTGCAGGATGCTAAATAGCAGCTCAAGAATGCGGGTCAGGAGCTTGAAGCTACGAGGGTTCTGAAAGCAAGCCATGATATGGTCATCCTTGTAGTACTTGCTATGAGACATAAGCTTCATGATGCTTAGAATGAATTGCGGTGTTTAGGCCTCACTGACAGTGTGGATGCAAGGAGAGAAATAGAGCTCAATGTAAAGATCGAGACACTGAAGGAGACACTGGATGGTTTGGGTTTCCTCACAGTGAGGACACCCCCATTGCTGTTGATATTGACATAACCTGTCTTCATGTAAGTGCCGATGGTTTTTGTGATTGAACCTTATGTTTTGAATATGTGCACAACTATACTATGTACTTACCATGCCTCTGTTTTGATTGGTTTGTAAATTAATGTGGAGGTGCAGGAAGCAAAATTGCATGCCTGCGAGTAGTCAATTGCAGCTGCTCATGCAGATAAGTAGGATGATACAAGGCTCCTTCATCCCCGTTGCCCTATGCAAGATAGCTATGGACACTTTTTACAGAGTGTATAGGAGGCGTACGCGATGGGACAACAAGAAATGTGTGTATTGGCTGTCGTCTGCCACTAGAAGTACAGGAAATTAGTGCAATGGTCAAAATGCCATCCATGTGAGCATACTTATCACCTAATCTGTTTTGTTGTTGCATGCTCCTTGGGGACCGAATGTAGAGCTTCCATCTGCCAACCGAGTATACTAGCTAAATGGTGTGGCAACATCACAGGGCAAGGACCTCCAATCACACAGAGTTCTGGTAAGATATTGTTAAGGAATAGTTATCCAGACTTGATTCCTACACTAGTTGTATGTATGCTAGTTAGCATAGAAGGTATGCTAGTTAGCTTAGTGGGTATGGTGTCTAGCATATTGTGTATGGTAGCTGTCAAACCTAGTTATGCAAGTTAGCATAGAAGGAATGCTAGTTAGCTTAGTGGGTATGGTGTCTAGCATATTGTGCATGGTAGTTTTCAAACCTAGTTATTCTAGTTAGCATACTATGAGATATAGCTAGCATACATTGTCATGGTGGTAAGCATACTGTGTATGCTAGTTAGCACAGATAGTTATCCTAGCTAACATATTGTGAATACTAGTTAGCATTTTTTGTATGCTAGTTAGCATACTGTGTATGCTAATAAGCATACCTTTTATGCTAGTTAACAAACTATGCATGCTAACTAGCATAGAGATTTTCCCAGTTAGACACAAAGTATGCTAATCGGCATGTTAAATAAGCTAATTAGTGCACAATGTGCTAACTAGAAAACAAGGTATGCTAATTAGCATACCCTATATGTTAGTTAGCCAACACAGTGTGCTAAGTAACATACAGGGTATGCTAATTAGCATATTCCATATGTTAATTAGCATAATTTTTATGCTAGTTAGAACACTATATGATGGCTAGCATGCAAGTATGCTAATTAGGACAAAGGTATGCTAATTAGCATGCATAAGCATACCTTTTCTTATAGTTATCATACTTGCATGCTAGCCATCATACACAATGTTCTAATTAGCATAAAATGTATGCTAATTAGCATACTTTTTATGCTAATAAGAACATTGTGTTTATCCATGTGTGCTAACTAGCTAACAAGGTATGCTAATTAGAACATTTTGTATGATGGCTAGCATGCAAGTATGATAACTATAAAAAAGATATGATAATTAGCATACTCAGTATGCTAACTAGCACACCTTGTATGCTAGCTAGCATTTGGTACATGCTAACAAGCATTCAAAGTTTAGTTAGCATGCCTTCTTTGCTAGCTAGCATAATGTGTATGCTTGTTAGCATACCTCTATGCTAGTTAGCATACATTTTGAGCTAGCTAACATAATTTGTATGCTAGTTAGCATACCTCTTTGCTAGTTATCATAATGTGTATTTTAGTTAGCATGCACAATATGCTAACCAATAAAAATGGTATGCTAATTAGCAGAGATGCTATGTTTATTAGCATAACTTATCCTCTAGTTAGCATACCATCTATGCTAGCATACAGCTGTGTATGCTAATTAGCACACCATCAATAATAAGCATACCAATAACATACACACAATTTTTCTTATTAATATTTTATATATGCTAAGTAGCATACATTCTCTGCTAGTTAGCATATTGATCATGGTGGTTAGCACACTTTGTATACTAGTTAGCATAGTAAGCATAGACAATATGAATGTCTACAGGATATAGATGCCTACCATACATGGAATGCTACTTGTCACACTATGCATACAAGCAATCATAATGGTATCGATGAAAATTAATGGGTGAATGGAGTACACAGGTATCAATGATGCACGATGCAAACCCGACAAGACACCTGTCAATCAAAGTAAAGAAGAGAAGCTCTGTGATGATGAATTTGATGACCCGGATAGACATCATGAAAGGGTAGATGTAATGCCACAACATGAAATAGCGCACGAGGCTGTTGTAGATGGTAAAGAAATAGATGATGATGATGAAGATTTTATCATGATTACTCACCCCAAACCCAAGCCTCCTACAAATGATCAAACAAGCATGAGAAAACAGTTAGGAGTGTGCAAGAGGAAGGTAGGAGTGGTCAAGAGGAAGGTTTCAAGATTGACAGTGGGCCTAGAATAGATTCTGGAAGAACCTGTGGATGAGAAATGTGTTGCCCCTCCGAGCACCCTGGATGTCATAAACGAACACAGCAGAGGTGAAAAGAAAGACATTCGCTCACGTGCTTGCAAGAAATTATGATGAATCTGTTCCCTATTGTGTCCAGGTTATGTAGTGTTAGCAAGTTCCACACCTTGTGGAATGTATCTCTCTAGATATTTATAATGGAAAAACTCTTTTCAATATTATTTTACTGTGCAACAGTTCAATAGTTTTTGCTTGTCCTTTATGATGTCTTTATTCCATACCATTTATGTGTCACAGGGCAAGAGAAATTGCCCTGTGACACATATTTCCAAGGCTAGATAGTTACAAAAAGAAAAAGACGAGATTGAGAAGTGCCCGGCTAGCTATCTTAAACGCTTAACGAAAATAACTGAGTACTTCAGTTATGTTCATCCCTCGGGGGAAGTTATTTTTGCTGAGTGGTATGCACTGCCAGACAAAATATGCATCCCAAAGCCATTGCTAGACGAGGGGCGTGCTTTGGTTCTTGATTTAAATGGCCTGCTTGTTCAAGATGTAGAGCCAATGCACGGTGACATTCCCCCTAAACATGCAGGGGAAATGATAAAGTACAATGTGCAAGATAGGAGGTTGGTATTTTGTCGCAAAGACAGCCACAAATTTTTGGATTGGTGCCTCCGATTTTCTATGTGTATATATGGAGCACAGCATGGCACCTAAAGTGAATGAAATATTAGAAACAATATTCAAAGAGCAGCGGGATAAGCTGAGAGGCGTTTTTACACAGAGTCATTGTAGTGGCCAGCCTTGGCAAATATGTAATAAGCCTGTATTCTTCAAGGATTTGAGATTTTTTTGGAAGAACTGCAACTTTGGGCCTCGAAACGGTCTAATTATTGACAATAGTATGTACAAAGTTTGCCAAAACCCTGAAGGAAGTTGGCTTGTTACTCCTAAGATAGAGGACTAGACCAAAGAACATCGGTAAAACTTCTTGATAGATACTTTAAGCAGCTCGCTGCTCCTATGGCTGCAATCAAAGGATCGTGTAGCGTAAACAGCTGAAAATGTGTTTGATACTGCCCCAGATTTTTTTTCACATCAAGTGATTAGGAAGCTAGAATCAAAAATGCACTGGTGCAACGAGGCCCAGCATACTGAAGCCATGTGTAGGAGACAAAGGGAGGCTGATGAAGAAGGTGAAAGACAAAAGAGAGGGAGGCTACAAAGGGAAAAATTAGAGAAGAAACAAGAAGAAGAAGAAGAAAGAGAGTTGCAAGAACCAAAATCTCAGCAAGAAGAAGAAAGAGAGCAAGACCCAAAATCTCAGCAAGAAGAAGAAAGAGAGCAAGACCCAAAAGCTCAGCAACAAAGAAGCAAACGAACACTGGGCAAAAGCGAGTGTACAAGCGCGCTAAACCACGATCTTATCTAGAGTAGGAGGCTCTCTACAGTTTTGTAACATTATGAGGGAAATTTGTAAATTGCCTTTCCAATGTTTGTAACTATTCCGACATTCACTTCAAATGGTATGATTAGATCCTGTACTATTCTTTTTTTAAAGACAATACTATGTGTACTGTTGGCGTCTTGTAAACATTGAAATTGTATACATTCTCATTGGAAATCAGCAAAGGTATGCTAATTAGCATAATGTTTATGCTAGTTAGCGGACTATTTATGCTAACATAGTCAAAACAGTATGCTAATTAGCATACTCACAATAGCTAATTAGAATACATTCTGATTAGCATACTGAGCATTTTTTTTGTGCTAATTTCCACCCACAACATACCATAATATGCTAATTAGCATATACAGTATACAGGAAGCTGCTATGTTTTCTCCTTGAAACTAGCAATGGTATGCTAATCAGCATACTGTCCATGCCAATTGGCATAAATGATATGCTAATTAGCATGCATGGTATGCTAATTAGCATTTCTTCAATTAGCATACTGTGGATTTTTGTTTTTGCTAACTTCCACTCACAGCATAGTATGCTAAGTAGCATACACATTATATATAAAGCTGCCATCCCTTCTTGAAACCAGCATAAAGTATGCTAATTAGCATACATGATATGCTTATTGGCATACACAGTATACAGAGAGTTGTTATCTCTTCTTGTAAGGTTTCCAGTTTTCGAAACCTTAAAAATTGTACAAAGCTTGTAAAATTAACTTGGAAACCACTATTGAAGGATTCAATCATGGCTAATATTGGTATTTTTGGAATCATAAGCAGAGCTTTACTATGGTTAGTAATTTTCAGAATCAGAATCTGATAAAAACTGAAAAAGTTACAGGCCCTGGAAGGTTACACTAGGAATTCAATTAGTTAATAAAAATTGGATGGTTTCAGTAATAATTATTAACAAAGACTTTCTTATCCTAAGGTTCTAGAATTAATTGATATTCCAATTTTCATCTTAGAAATCAGTAAAATCAACCAAAATCGATTCTGGAAGGTATGGGGGTAGTGTGGAGCAGGGGGGAACCTGCCTGAGACTAATTTAGCAGCAGTTGGCGCCATCTTCAAGCTGGGGGCCTGCTTGGGGTGTCAAAACCTGCCAGAAACTGCCCAGGGCCCAGAAAAACTATAAAAAGACCCCCTTCCCTTCATAAAAATTTAGACTCGGAGCCTTGACACATTCTCTCTCATCTAGAGAGACCGCTATGCAGAAATCACTAGAGATTAAGCTATAGTTGATTAATTTAAACGGTAATTAGCCTAATCCTTCGTAACCAGCAAGGCTAGGTTAATCTATTTTCTTCATAAATTAAAGATTAGGCCTATATATACTCATAAATCCTCTCTTAATTAAATATTCTATGCTGATTGTTATAATTAAAGCTTGGGAATATTAAGCTAATTAATTATCCTATCATATTAGGACTGAAATTATCCAAATTAACCATAAATTAATGAGAAATATATTAATTAAGTTTATATTAAGTTGAGGTAATTATCAAAGCTTTATTAGATAGTCATTAAGCTAGGAAAATTATCTTATAATTTTTTGAGTAATTTTCATAATTAATTAAGCAGAATTACACTATTTTTTAGAGAAAATTAAGGGGAAAATAATCAAATGATTTGAGTTATTTATCAAGACTACTTGTATGTTAGGGAACTCATGATAATTATGTCAAGCTCAGATATTTAATTTACCTAATTACTTTAGCAAAAATACTCTATTTTTAGGACAACTTAAAAGAGAAAAATTAGTAAATTGATTCAAACTGCCTTGAGTTATTTATCAGAAGTTAACTACATGTTAGGGAATCTGTGATAATTATTTCAAGCTCAGATAATTAATTTACCTAATTACTTTAGTAGAAATACTCTGTTTCTAGGAAAAATGAAAAGGGGGAAATTAGTAAATTGATTCAAAATGCTTTGCATCATTTTCCAAAGGTTAATTACATGTTAGGAAACTCGTGATAATTATGTTAATCTCAGATAACTAATTTACCTAATTACTTTAGCAGAATTACTTTGTTTTTAGGACAAATTAAAAGAGGGAAATTAGCAAATTGATTCAAAATGCATTGAGTTATTTATCAGAGGTAAATTACATGTTAGGGAACCGGGAATTATTATTTTTACCTTAGATAATTATTTTACCTAATTATCTCAGTAAAATTACATTATTTTTAGGGAAAAATAAAAGAGTAAAAATAGTAAATTGATCCAAAAACCTTTGATATAAATATCAAAGGTAGAATACATCTTGAAAAATGTGTGATACATACCCCAACCTCAAATAAATAGTTTAAATAATTATCTTCATTAAAAGTAACCGATTTTGCGTATGAAATAAAGAAAGAAAATTAGTAAGTGAATTTATCTGATTACCAAATAAATATCTGAGGTCCAAAATCACTATTGAAGGGTGAAAAAACTACCTCAACATAAATGGTTGGTATAACAAATTACTATCAGCAAAATTTTGCCTAAATTAGACCATAAGTATAGGAGGGAAAGGTTACAAATCAGATTTATGAAAATTCATAAAGATAGAACATATCCAATTATAATTTAGTGTTAGTAATCCATTAGTCGATAGAAATTTATAATTCACTAAGGCTGAAATGGAATATAGACTAAGTAAAAAACCTAGTTAAAGGGCTTCCCAAATTAAATGGTAATTATGGGAAATTACTTATAGCATAAAGAAGTTACAGGAGGAATATCTCATCATATTAACTATCAAGGATACCTACTTACTCCAAGAATCCTTATTTTTGGGTAAAAAAGAAAAAAAGAAGATTATTCAATTAAACTTCTAATCAATTAAGTCTTTTTATAAGGCTGCCGACATGGCTCCAAAGAGAACTAGGGGAAATCCTCTTACCGAGGAAGAGGATGTTAGCAACAAAAGAAACAAGGCCACTAATGAACATGAGGCTGGGCCTAGCCATAGGCCAACGGAGGAAAGTCTACGGGCTCCCGCCCCACAGCACATGGACGAGCAGTCCCATGTGATGAGTAATGATGGAGATACCATCATGGACGAGTCAGTTTCCTCAGCACGCGTGGAGTCTTTACCCCGTGCTTGTTTGTGTTTGTGGATAGTACTTTCAAGTTTATCCTAGAGGAACCGCCTGGTTGTATGGGCAGCCGGTTGGTGTATGGGCGCCCGGACTTTGGGTGATGGCTTTTTCAACCCTGGTTCTTATAAATAAGGAATGGGTGCCATTTTTTCACCCCTATATAGGTGGTCTTGAGACAAGCCAGTACTGGTCAGAGATACTTCAGAATGACAGTACTTTGTCTTAAGTCTAAAGATGTTTGTTTGTTGAAAGAATGTCTTCAAATACTATTTTCAAAGGTTGTCTTAATGAAATGTAGTTGTGAAAGTTAAAAAGGAATCATTATTTTAATTGTGAAAAGAATGTGCTAGTAATTAAACACAGAAATCATGTGTGAGTGCGGGGTGTTAAGTGGGGATTGACTAAGGTTGTCAATCATGGACGGGTGGACTTGATTAGTCAGGTAACTATCCATTCCCGCGCACTAAAACGTTTAGAAACTTCTTCACTTGGAAGAGGAATCCACCAACGGCTGTGACCTCACATATGTCAAGGGGGGAAAAGCGTTGGCTAAGGAAACCATAATCTGAACGATGAAGTTATAGGGCCGGAATTTTTTTTTAATGGTCTTGTTTCCAGTGCGAGACAGGACTAGGTCTCTTTCTAGGGCTATAAACCTAAACCATTTGTTAATGGTAAGGGTGAATTCCCTGGAATTTTCCTTGTTTAAGAACTCTAACTTTAGTAGGCCTAGAGACCTGTCAATGGTACCATCCCATTTTTGGTGTCGGCGGGATTGGGGACCTTACACTTCTCCTTGAAACCAACGAACCTATGCTAATTAGCATACTATTTATGCTAGGTAACTATGCTAATTAGCATACTCAAAAAATGCAAATTGGCATAAACAATATGCTAATTAGCATACACAGGATGCAGAGACCTGTCATCTCTTCTCCTTAAAACCAGCAAAGATATGCTTATTAGCATACTGTTTATGCCAATTGGCAAAAAAAGTATTCTCATTAGCATACATAGTATGCTAATTAGCATACCTTCAATTAGCATATTGTGCATTTTTTGTTTGTGCTAACTTTCACTCATAGCATAGTATGCTAATTAGACCACACAGTATACAGAAAGCTGTCATCTCTTCTCCTTAAAACCAGCAAAGGTATGCCAATTGGCATAAACAGTATGCTAATTAGAATACACAGAGAACTGAAAGCTTTCATCTCTTCTCCTTGAAACCAGCAAAGGTAAAGGTATGCTAATTAATATACACAATATACAAAAAGATACCATCTCTTCTTCCCTAAACCAGCAAGGGTATTCCAACTCGCATAAACAGTATACTAATCAGCATACACTATACAAAAAGCTACCATCTTTTCT
Source organism: Adiantum capillus-veneris (assembly GCF_014529385.1). Lineage (NCBI taxonomy): Eukaryota > Viridiplantae > Streptophyta > Polypodiopsida > Polypodiales > Pteridaceae > Adiantum > Adiantum capillus-veneris. Next base: position 128,527,397 of record NC_140939.1, on the reverse strand, counting down.
CCTTGAAAACCAACAATGCTAATGCTAATTAGCATACTATTTATGATAACTGGCATATATATAAGTTTATGCTAATCAGCATAAACAGTATGCTAATTAGCATTAGCATACACATATACAAGAAGTTTGCCATCTCTTCTCCTTGAAAACCAGCAAAAGGTATGCTAATTAGAACATTTTGTATGCTAACTAGCATTAATAGTATGCTAATTAGCATACAATTTATGCTAATTAGCATACTCAAAAAACACAATTAGAACACAATGAGACAGATTGTACAAATGATCTCTCTTAAAACTAAGACCCCTCTATGATAGACACCAAATCCATGTATACACAAAGCACACAAGAGACACAAGAGATAGAAGATACCCATGTTTTCGATAAAATTGCATTATCTCTGAGCAAGAAGTATATTGAAGATGCAGTGATTACAACTTAAAAGCTGAAGGGCATGCTATAATAGATTGCTTCATAGCTTTCTGGGTTGATTTTGTACACATTCCATCTCCTTGGGTATTTTGATACATCGTACCATATGTGAAAGTACGTGGACGATGGGTTGCTTGTGGTCTAGCTTGAAGGTGTATGCATCCAATTGCTCGTAATATAGACCTTGCACAACATATGAGCCTCTATCAATTGCATTGACCCACTCATCAAGGTACCCCTTCTCCACCTTCTCCTTCGCTGCAACACACTTGACCAGGTACAAATCCACATCCTCGACATTGGTCAAAGCATCAGGATTTACAGCAAATGTGTCGCCAGCACAAGAGCGCTACTCAACACATCATGATGACCTTCGTATGTGAAGTTATTATAGGCGGCTGCTTCATCTTCCGAATCTAACACAGCCTCATGAGGTAATGGCAGTAGAGTATAATAATCCCAAGGCTGCACGTGAGCTTTATTGATACAACGAATCCATCTTCTGTGCATGCATGCATGCATCACAGAAACATGTCGAGGCTCTTGTTGCAAGGGCAGTTGAATCCCCAGGGTTGTGGCCACGAAAAGCATGCAGAGAGAAATTTTTTGCCACAGTGGCACAATTCCACTTCCCCTCTCTGTTCACTTCCCCCTCTTTAACCTCCCAGAACACACGGGCACATTCCCTTTCTTTTGAAGGATAGTGTGAAGGTGCTCCCTGACAGGTTGTCTTGGCGATAAGCAACCAAATCAGCTGCACACCACAAAATAGCTCCATTAGGTTTTAGTTGTTCAAGGGTCAAGGTTCTTTTCAAAACTGCTCCAGTACCATCATGCTCTCCCTTTCCATGCCCCGATCCAAAGAATAACCAGATCATCCCCATCTCTGTGAGTCCACCATCTCTTGCAATGAATTAAAAAGTCCTGGCTCCCTTGAACTGTGAGGCCGCACCATCATACCACACCCAATGTTGCTTAGGAGTGACACCCTCCTCTTGTAACCAATCACGATGTAGCATGAAATAGTGCTACACGAACAACGTGTCATGCACCTTGTCATCTGATATGAAGAAGTGGATGGTTTTGACTACCTCCCTTGCCCTACAGTAGTATGTTATGTGTACAAAAATGGTTACTTGACTAGAGTGCCAATGCATTGAGGACCAAATCTCATTTTGTTCCTTGAAGGTATAATTCTCTGCAAAATCAACAACTGACACAACGACATCGTCCAAAAACCCAAGAATGGAATCCTTGAATTGTTGTCCTTGCCATCGAGCCACATAGTTATGAGTGATAAAGAGCTCCAACTTGGTCTTCAAGAGTTGAAGAAACTCCTAGCACTACATTTCTTTGTGCAAAAGATCTTATTTTTTGTTAATATTTCCATGCTTGTCTTGAGCTTGTACATATGAAAATACTTTCACATTAATACTATTACCTGGCTTTGCTGTCTCCAAGTAGCATAATTCCAATGTATTCACTCCACGTGTCAAACAATCTCCCATCAGAAATTCCCTTCTATGGAAAACTTCATATGTGGGCTTTGGATAGAGAACAGACTCCCACATATGTGTGACCTTTGAACGTGTGATGTGAAGCTAAGCAACCCTTGCTAATGTTGTCACCTAGGGCACAGATACTACATATACAGTCACAACCAGCTCTATGCAACCCAAAAGCACGAGAGCGCATGTGGTTCGTGTGTTGTGTCCTTCAAAAAAGACATTTGCACATGGTATTCGCTCTACAGCATGTGTATCTATCCTTCAGTCACCTACAAAAGAATGGCTTCAACATCTCAAACATTCTCATGCCAATCTTGCAATCTGGATGTTTTTCCTTGAATCTATGAAAGAACTCAACCTCCAACATCCAAATGATGATCAGTATTCAGATTGCTAACTAGGACATCCAACAATTTCATGAAAACAAATCATAGTGACAATCAACATGCTAATGTGCATGCAACAACGTATGTTAGCTAGCATAAAGAGTGTTAGCTAGCATATATCTTGTGTTTACCAGGTAAATTTGTATGCTAGGTAGAGCACAAGGAATGCTAACTAGCACACCATATGCTAACTAGCATACTCATTAGGACACCCATCATGCTATTGAGCATACTAGGTGTTAACTAGAAAAAATTATGTTAATTAGCATACATATTGTGATGACTAGCTAGCTCTGTATGCTAGGTAGAACACAAGGCATGCTAACTAACATACTCCATATGCTAACTAGCATACCCAATCCAGCTGCTAGTTCTAACTAGCATATCCCTTGTCTTAAATAGCATATCCATCATGCTAGTGCGCATACTAGTTGTTAACTAGCATAAGTGGTGTTAACTTGCATACTTTTTGTGTTGACCAACTAACTCTGTATGCTAGGTAGAACACAAGGCATGCTAACTAGCATACCGAGCCCAACTGCTAGTTCTAACTAGCATAACCCTTGTCTTAAATAGCATACCCATCATGCTAGTGAGCATACTAGTTGTTAACTAGCATAAGTGGTGTTAACTTGCATACTTTTTGAGTTGAACAACTAACTCCGTATGCTATTTAGAACTCAAGGCCTGGTACCTAGCATACTCCATATCCTACCTAGCAAACTCCAGGTGCTAACTAGCATATTCACTATCTGTTAGAGACATCGTACTTATCATGCAATTGCGCATACTAGGTATGTAGCTAGCATACTAGGTATGTTAATAAGAATACCAAGTATGTTAATTAGCATACTAGGTATGTTAATTAGCATACATATTGTGTTAACCAACTAGCTCTATATGCTATTTAGGACCAAGGCATGCTAACTAGCATACTCCATATGCTAACTAGCACAGTCCATATGCTAACTAGCACAGTCTATATGCTAACTAGCATACTCCACATGTTAACTATCATACTCACTATGCTAACTAGTATACGCATTAAAACACCCATCATGCTATTGAGCATACTAGGTGCTAACTAGCATAAATGATGTTAATTAGCATACATCTTGTGCTGACTAGCTAGCTTTATATGCTAGGTAGAACACAAGGCATGCTAACTAGCATACTCCTTATGCCAACCAGCATACTGCATATGCTTACTAGCATACCCAACCCAACTGCTAGTTCTAACTAGCATAAACCTTGTCTTAAATAGCATACCCATCATGCTAGTGAGCATACTAGGTGTTAACTAGCACAAGTGGTGTTAACTTGCATACCTTTTGTGTTGACCAACTAATTGTGTATGCTATTTAGAACTGAAGGCCTACTAACTAGAATACTTTGTATGCTACCTAGCATAATCACTTTCTATTAAACAACGTACTTATCATGCAATTGAGCATACTAGGTATGTAGCTAGCATATTAGGTTTGTTAACTAGCATTCCAGCTATGTTAATTAGCATACATATTGTGTTAACCAACTAGATTTGTATCCTATTTAGAACCCAAGACATGCTAACTAGCATACTCCATATGCTAACTAGCATAGTCAATATGCTAACCAACATAGTCCATATGCTAACAAGCAAAAGTCTACCAGTCAGTATGCTATTGATTAGCATTTACAAGTTACTAAGCACTAGAGATGCAATGCATAAAATGCATAAGTTATGGTACAAGTATTTGATTGATCACCTGAGGCTCTTCTAGGAGGTGCATTGGGTGTTATATGTACCTTTTCCTCCCCATCCTCTTTCAAAAAGCATCCTTCTTGTTCGGTGAAATGCGAGTCTCCACTTTCCAAAATGTGTAGACCAATTCCTTAATTTCATGGTGTTGCTTGTGACATGCAACCAATGAAAACAATCGACCATCAACATCCAGCTTTGCCTGTGGTGATCTCGCCTTGTGCAAGGTGCGACGATTGACATTTAGGACCCTGGAAATTTTTGCAATAGGCATGTTTTCCTTTGAATTCAACATCATCTGCAATGCTGAATTCTTCAAAAACAACTCCTCATTGGAACCTGGCTGCTTGACGGTAGCCAATGTGCTGCGGACATTGGAGACAATTGCGGTCTGTACAGCAGCCTCCTCCTTGAAAGACTCGTCATGGATCACTTGAACATGCGGATGTTGCGCAACAAGATTCCAAATTTCCCACTTTGCTTCTGTACTAAAACCTTCAGTCCTACTCTTGAAAGCTCTCACAATCTCAGAGGAGATTTTCTTTTTCTCCTCATCGTTGAGGGCATGATGTTGTTCAAAATTCATTTGTTTCTGATCCCGTTGTTTTCTCTTTCTTACTCTCTCATATTCCATGATTATAGAAAGAGCTAGATCTTGGGAGTTGTAATTCATTTCCTGTAGTGGCTCTCTTTTGCTTTTTGCTCAGAACTGTAGACGTGCATTATATGTTACTTAAAATCACTTAATTGTATAGCTGTCAACACTTGATGTTGTAAATACACACATACTATGTATGAACAAATGCCCTCACAAAACTATAGATGTGACCAACAAAACCAATGACTTCATTTGGAGTGGGTGGGCTACACATAAAATTTACTTACCCCATCAGATTACAATACAGATCCATTTTCAACATTGGAGCTAGTGGCAATAATGTTGGCTGCTTGTTCTCCATTTTTGTAGGTCTTTGTCAGAATCAGAGAAAGAGCTCAGCTTTGACAACTACTCTCTCAGAAAGGATTCTCGGCACAAGGAACAAAATAGAGAGAGAGAGAGAGAGAGAGAGAGACTCCCCACGTCGTCTTTAGTAACTAAAAACAGAAGCACATGAGGAGGGAAAATAATTTTTTTATGGAACATTTGAAATTCAAAGGACTTGCCCATCCGTTTTCAGTATATGCTAACAAGCACAAGTAACTAGCAATGTTCGGGACAACATATTCAGCGACACGTTAACATGCTTCTAGCCAATACAATTCTTTGTGTTCCTTCTATACTAGCTAGTGCAATGAAGATGGAAACTTCAAGCACTAAGCAAAACACTTATAAAACACAACATCAATTCCCTCACGGTCTCAGACCCAAGACCTCACACACCTTCGAAGATGGTGAGAGGTAGCGGGGTATGAGAGTAGATTGAGAGGAAGAAGGAGTAGTCTTACAAGAAAGATGTACATCTCCTCACATAATCACTCATATTAGCATAGCATAGCTTAGTAACTAGCATCGTGGACGAGATGATCATGCATTGAAGCTTGGCTCTTGGTTGGATTTGCATCACAAAGCCAAGAGTTGCTGGTGTAGGCCTCCCTTCTCACAAGGTGTGTGAGTGTGTATGCCATAATGCCTTGAGAAAATCAGCCCCCTCACTCTCTTGGTCGACCCCTCTTGCTATTTGCTCATTCTCACAACCTATTGGACCTCTCTAGGCTTAGCCAATGGAATTTCAAGAGCATAAGTGATAGCCTTCTGACATGTGTCCCCCTTTTCCCTTTTGTGAGAGCTTTAGGTAATTTATTAATGCAAAAAAACTCTCATTGGACCCCTTCGTCTCCTAGCGAATAGGAATTAGGCAAGCCATTGGGCTGTTGAATTCTCATTGGGATCCTCGAGAGACTGTCCAATAGTCTTCTAGAGATCTGAATTCCTATTGGTTCTTTTATTAAGTGTTTGTAATTTAATTAAACTAGATTTACTCTAGACTAATTCTCATTGGTCCACCTCCAAGGCCATTCAATAGGATTTGAGTACACCTTGTGGACATCTGGGCTAGGAATCTGGCATGTGTCCCTCATTCCCTTTGTGTAAAGGGAGTTTGTGTGTGTGCGAGTTTGTCTCTCATCCCCTACTTGCAAGGCTCGACCCCTTCTAATAGGATTTGAGTACACCTTGTGGACATCTGGGCTAGGAAGCTGGCATGTGTCCCTCATTCCCTTTGTGTAAAGGGAGTTTGTGTGTGTGCAAGTTTGTCTCTCATCCCCTACTTGTAAGGCTCGACCCCTTCTATGTAGGAGCCATGAAGACTTTTTGGTACACACACAACGCGTCCAATTTTCCTAGTGTTTGACCTTTGGACACAACCTTTGAATTTTGTAAGTCTTACTTGGCTGAACCTTAGGGTCTTTTAATCCCGTTGTTGCACATTTCTCTTTTGCAGATGGACCCTCCTTTGGACCCCTAATGTGGCCAGTTTGTCACCTTAACCAATATTCTAGCTTTTTTTCCACTGGCACTTCCCCATATTAAATGATCAGTTTAACATGAGAAAATCATTTAGGAGAATTAGATATTACTTAATCTTCTTGGTCCTCAATCTCTGGTGGGTCTTCAATAGTTGGTTCTTGACTTGGCTCTCCTTTCTAAGGCTTTATTAGGCTCACTCGAAAAGCATTGTGTGTGACCCAATGGCTGGGAAACTTGAATTGATTGGCCTAAGAATCTAGAAGGGACCACAATACCTTTTCGCTAACTTAGCATAGTACTTTTGGTGTCCCATAGGATTCTTGCCTATCGTGTGCCTTAATCGAGCCTTGGGAAATTTAGGTAAGACCCAATCATTTTCTTTAAAGGCTTGGGCTCTTTAGTGCTTATCAGCAGCCGCCTTTTGTCTTTGCTGTGAGATCGAGATAGCATCCTTAATCTTTTGGAAAGATTCTTGTAGGTCTCGGCTATACTCATCTGCAACGAAGATCTTGTCGTGTACCTTAAGTAGCAGGGGACTTTTTGATCTTCCCTCTATAATCTCAAAAGGTGCTTTTCCCGTGGAAGTATGTACATTGTTATTGTAGGCATACTCCACTAAGGGTAAGTACTTCTCCCATTGGGATCTTTGATCTACTTCTGTTAAATAGACTTTTAGTAGATCGAGAATTGTTAGGTTAGCTATTTCACTTTGGCCATCCGTTTGCGGTTGATAGGCCGAAGAGAAGTTTAGCCTTGTCCCTAGATTCTCAAAGAGACTCTTCCAAAAATTACTAGTCATTCTAGGATCTCTATCCAACACTATGGACATTGGCAAGCCATGGTACTTGAAGATTTATGAAACGAAGAGGGTTGCCATTTGATGGGATTGATAGTCATTTTGACAAGTATAAAATGAGCTTGTTTACTGAACCTGTCTTCTATCGTCCATATTCTCGTATTCCCATGGATAGACTTAGGAAATCCCAAGATAAAATCCATAGATATGATCTCCCATGGTGAATTAGGGATTGGCAAATGTTGAAGCAATCCAGGTTCCTTCCCTTATCAAACTTCGTCTTTTGGCATACCACACATTTAGAAACATACTCTTGTATGTTTGCTTTCATGTAGGCCAATAGAAATATGTTTCAATCCCTTTTATGGTACACTGAATCCCTCTATGCCCTGCATAAGGAGGAACATGAGATTCGTCATTACTTTCTCATGGAGTGAGTTAGTAATGCATAGTCTATTGCCATAGTGAAGATAACCATCTTATATAGTAATGGTTCCTCTTTCTTCCCTAGTGCAAGGGCTGAAATCACATCTTTAACATCGGGATCAATAGCATACTCATCTATCATAGAAAATAGATCATTGTGAGTTGCTATGGAAACCCCATTCACTCTCGACCGCCTTGAGAGTGCATCGGCTATTTGATTATGCTTGCGAGCAATGTGAGCAATATGAAAATGAAATTGCGAAAGGAAATTTGCCCACCTCATTTGTTTGTCGGAGATCTTGGTCTACATCATGAAGTACTTAAGACTTTGGTGATCCATTCGCAGAATAAAAGGAGTCCCCAATAAATAGCGCTTCCATGAGTCTAAGGCATGTAGAACTGCGAGGAGTTCCTTTTCATATATGCCTAGAGCTTGCTCAACAGCCTTCGATTTTCATAGGCTATGGCGTGCCCTTCTTGGAGAAAAACAACTCCAAGGCAATCACACAAGCGTCACATTGGATCTCAAATGGCTTTGAGAGATCCGGTAGTGTAAGCACAGGTTGAGAGATAAGCTTTTCTTTAAGATTTTTGAAAGCATTTTTCTCCTTGGCAGACCATGTATACCTAACGTTTTTCTTTATTAGGTCATGTAATGGTCTTGCAGTTTGTGATAACTTTTCTATGAAGCATTTGTAGTATGCACACATACCTATAAAGCTTCTTAGTTCATGAAGATTCCTTGGTTTAGGCCTTCCTTTTATTACCTCTAACTTTGATGGATCCATTTGAATACCATCTTGAGAGATAATGTGACCTAAATACTGAATCTCTTGCAAGAGAAATTCACTTTTCTTTTGATTAACATAAAGTTTATTCTCTCTTAAAACTTGAAATATTACCTAGAGGTGTTGCTTGTGTTCGTCTAATGAACTCTCTCTCTCTCTCTCTCTCTCTCTCTCTCTCTCTCTCTCTCTCTCTCTCTCTCTCTCTCTCTCTCTCTCTCTCTCTCTCTCTCTCTCTCATACTCCTCATTGCTCTACGCTTCTACATCTCGACTTTCATAGCAAGGTGTTGAAGCAATTGCAAGATAGTATGAGTGTACTGATAGACTAATGTGGTACTAAGGTTAACCATAAAGAGATCAAAATTGAGTTTGTTTATTGTAAGAAATCTGACACTTTTTCAAGTAAAGGTAGGTTCACACCATTGCAATCTCACAGTTACCACACCTATCTAAGGTATGCCTGGGAACAAAACCTTGAAAATTATTAATGTATCTTCTTAGTATAGCCCTTAGCCCAATTGACAGAAAGCAAGTTGCACTCGTGAATAGAAAGAGCTTAAAGTGTGAGGTTAAATATATAATATCAATAAGCAAAAACAATGAAAACCCATATTAGAAGAGATCAGCTTGTTAATGAGGAACGTCTTGCAAACACCAAACCCATAAGAAGAGACAAAATTGTGAATGAGAACATCCAATATGTGAGTGCCATTGTTAAGGCCTTGTTTCTTGCTTGAACTACTCAAGTAGAGAATTCCCTTCCTAAGAGTGCAAAAGGGACACTTAACTATCCATCCATGTGAATCATCGTCGTACTATGCAATGGTACCAAATCATTGCCCTTATTTTATGATCAAGTTTTCAACACATCATAAACTCTCTCTCTCTCTCTCTCTCTCTCTCTCTCTCTCTCTCTCTCTCTCTCTCTCTCTCTCTCTCTCTCTCTGGCTCTGGTGTGTGTGTGTGTGTCTGATTAAGAAGAGGAGAATTGGAATAACATTTCTATCACCCAAGTTTGTTACATTGGAGTTCACCAATTGTCAAATATATCTTTGAGGTCTCTTAAGTTTTTCCTATGATGTTCGAAATCCCTTTCTCTCTCCCCCTCTCTCTCTCTAAAAATGACAATGCTAAGTCTGTATTAAAATGCATACATCGTGTGTTTTGTAATCGTCGATTAAGTTCTTAAAGAGATGTAATCAAGATTGAAGGGGAGTATAAAATGAGGTGGATTGTTGATATAATCAGATAATGTACAACTCAACATGAGGAAGAGGAGGGGGCGTATGAGAGAGCCCAGCAGTACAACTCAACATGAGGAAGAGAAGGGCGGATCATGGGTATGAGAGAGAGAGACAGAGAGAGAGAGAGAGTAAGCCCAGCACCACGCGAAGAGAAAAGGAGGACAATCGGAGAAAAAATTTGATGTCTTTCCATGCTTGTTCAAGTAGATAATAATAGAACTCGGAGTTTAAATGGTATTTTGGGATCTAAAATGAAATCATTCATCAATTTTAGACTCATATGCCTCTATCTATGAGCTCATTGGTGAATAGTTTTGTCTAAGACACTCCATTGTCATAAAGATTAGACTATGCAAAAACTGGGCAAATCCATCACAAAATGTTACATAGGTATTTTGGGATTTTCACGAATTTCAAGCATATTTTGGTAAATTTCCCTTATTATACATAGCACATTGGCTTGGGGGAAATGTAATCCTACTCCCTTCTTGTCAATGTAATCTTGTTAAATTCTAAAGAAAATGCCCCTTATGTCAAACTAACGTATATTTAATACAGTGCGCCCCCCACATCTCTCACTCTCTCGTGAAAAAGCCACCTTTTAGAAATCAAGAAAGTAAGTGCACAAAAACACTATTTTGCAGATCAAACATAACCTTTGGGAATGTAGATTGGATCATTTTTCCTACAATGCCTATAAGATCTATGACTGCAAACAAATTTTGCACACATCTGCAAAACATTTTGCACAAACAACCACACGCAGAATATGTTAGATTTTTTTATTTTTTTTTTCATTGTACAAGTGTCATGTGCTTATGAAAGAAAACAGAATGCTTGATGAGTCAATTGTTTAAGACACGGTATGTTGGAGTGCACTAATTGTCGATGACAACCTTGATTATACTTGAATTGATATGTATGCACTTACAATGGTACAAAAAGTTATTGTTGATTTTCTCACTTGAGAATAGTTTTTGAGTTGCAATACCATGGCAAAATATGTTGTTTACATACATCAGACTTAAGAGCATGAGACATTGCTTTGGGTTGTTGTATGCTGTTTGATGTAGCCCATTGTTGCACATTGCTCTTTTGCAGATGCCCCCCCCTTTGGATCCCTATTTTCCCTCCTTTGGATCCCTACTGTGACCAGTCTGCTAGCCTTACCAATCATCTAGCTTTTTCTCCCCTGGTACTTTCCCATATTAAATGATCAGTTTAACATGAGAAAATCATTTAGGAGAATTAGATATTACTTATTATGACATTACCTCTCTCTGGAATCATAATCGTTCCCTCGACCATGGGGTAGAGAAGATAAAGCTTATTCATTAGTCCTTTTTCTAGCGGGTAGAGGACCCCTATCTTACCCTACGCCATCATTCCAGAATGGATGACTAATCCATTTGGTGCTTGAGATCCTAAGCTTTCCCAAGCATGGCTGCGCATTACTCCTATCAATCTTCCATAGTAGAGTGACAAGCTCTACTTGGTGTTTGGAAGACGTCGTCTCACAAACTTGATTCTAAGCATGCATACTACTCAACATTTGTGCACAATAAAGAAAAAGAAAGTCTTATAAGACAAAAACTTTGTTCATTTTAAACATTTGTACATTTGCTTACTCTAGGGAAGCATTGCAAGCATTGACAAGGTTTAGATTATCCTTTAATTGTATGCCTTGCATCCATCTAGAATCTTCAAAAGGATAGTTCTTAAACTTAATAAGTTACCATCCGATAATATTACCGCCTCTCAATACCTTGTCTTCATGTCGGAGAATGGACTCGGGCTGCAGCACCTCTTCTGGGTCCTCGATCTTCGGTGGGTCTTCGATAGTTGGTTCTTGAGGTGGCTCTCCTCTGTAAGGCTTTAGTAGGCTCACATGAAAAGCATTGTGTATGAGCCAATGACTGGGAAACTTGAGTTGATAGACCATCTCATTGATTGGTCTAAGAATCTAGAAGGGACCATAGTACCTTTTTGCTAATTTAGCATAGTACTTTTGGTGTCCCGTAGGATTCTTGTCCATTGTGTGCCTTAATCGAGATTTGGGAAATTTAAGCAAGACCCAATCATTTTCTTTAAAGGCTTGGTCTCTTCTGTGCTTATCAGCACAACAGCCTCTTGCATTTGCTATGAGATAGAGATAGCATCCTTAATCTTTTGTAGGCCTGGGCTATACTCATCTGTAGTGAAGATCTTCCCGTTACCTTAAGTAGTAGGGGACTTTTAGATCTTCCCTCAACCTCAAAAGGTTCTTTTCCCGTGGAGGTATGTACAGTATTATTATAGACATACTCCAATAAGGGTAAGTACTTCTCCCATTGGGACCTTTGATCTACTTCCGCTACATAGGCTTTTAGTAGATCAAGAATTTTTAGGTTAGCTATTTCACTTTGGCCATCCGTTTGCGGGTGATAGGCCGAAGAGAAATTTAGCCTTGTCCCTAAATTCTCAAAGAGACCCTTCCAAAAATTACTAGTCATTCTAGGATCTCTATCTGACACTATGGACATCGACAAGCCATGGTACTTGAAGATTTGGGATATGAAGAGGATTTCCATTTGATGGGTTTTGATAGTATTTTTGACAGGTATAAAATGAGCTTGTTTGTTGAACCTGTCTACTATCGTCCATAATCCCGTATAGACTTAGCCAATCCAAAGATAAAATCCATGGATATGCTCTCCCATGGTGGCAAAGGTTGAAGCAATCCAGGGATCTTCCCTCTATCAAACTTTGTCTTTTGGCATACCACACATTTAGAAACATGCTCTGGTATGTTTGCTTTCATGGTAGTCCTATAGAAATATGTTTCAATCCGTTTTAGGGTAGATTGAATCCCTCTATGTGCCGCATAAGGAGGAGCATGAGATTCATACATTACTTTCTCATGTAGTGAGTTAGTATCGCATAGTCTCTTGCCATAGAGAAGATAACCATCTTGTAAGGTAAATGGTTTCTCTTTCTTCCCTGGTGCAAGGGCTGAAATCAAATCTCAAAAATTGGGATCAATAGCATACTCATCTATCATAGAAGATAGATCATTGTGAGTTGCTATGGAAACCGCATTCACTCTCGGCCATCTTGAGACTGCATTGACTACTTGACTATGCTTGCCAGCAATGTGAGCAATATGAAAATGAAATTGCAAAAGGAAATTTACCCACCTCGTTTGTTTGTCGGAGAGCTTGGTCTGCGTCATGAAGCACTTAAGTCTTTCGTCCGCAGAATGAAGGGAGTCCCCAGTATAAATAGTGCTTCCACGAGTCTAAGGCATGTAGAATTGTGAGCAGTTCCTTTTCATATATGCCTAGAGATTGCTCAACAGGGTCAAGCCTTTGACTTTCATTGGCTATGGCGTGCCCTTCTTGGAGCAAAATAGTTCCAAGGCAATCACCACAAGCATCACATTGGACCTCAAATGGCTTTGAGAGATATGGCAGTGTAAGCACAGGTTGAGAGATAAGCTTTTCTTTAAGGTTTTTGAAAGCATTGTTCTCCTTGGCAGACCATGTATACGTAATGTTTTTCTTTGTTAGGTCATGTAGTGGTCGTGCTATTAGTGAGAACTTTCTATGAAGCGTCTACAATATGCACACATACCTATAAAACTTCTTAGTTCATGAAGATTCCTTGGATTTGGCCATACTTTTATTACCTCTAGATTTGATGGATCCATTTGGATCCCATCTTGAGAGATAATGTGACCTAAATATTGAATCTCTTGTAAGAAAAACTGACTTTTCTTTTGATTAACATAAAGTTTATTCTCTCATAGAACTTGAAATATCACCTGGAGGTGTTGCTAGTGTTCGCCTAATGAATTAGAGTAGATGATTATATCATCAAAGAACACTGCAGTAAAGATTTGATGAGGCCTGAATAGCTTCTCCATCAACCGGTTGAATGTGCCTAGTGCATTGGTCAAGCCAAAAGGCATGACTATATATTTGTAAAGACCAAACGTAGTACGAAATGCGGTATTTACAATGTCTTGATCGACTATCCTTATTTGATGGTAGCCACTTTTTAGGTCAATTCTACTGAAGTAGGTTGACCCTTGTAGCTTATCAAATAGGTCTTCTACCCGTGGAGCAAGAAACCTATTTTTGATAGTGATCCTATTTAGTGCTCTATAGTGGACACACATATGATATGTGCCGTGTTTCTTTTGCACTAATAGCACGGGTGAACAAAATTGAGATGAGCTAGGCCTAACCATGCCCTTCTCAACTAACTCATGCACTTGCCGCATAATCTCCTCTTGTTGAGCTTGAGAAACTCTATAAGGAGGTTTATTAGGTGGTGAACATCCTGGAAGAAGTTCAATTGCATGGTCATCATTGCCTTATTTAGGAGGTATTTCACAAGGGATGTCGTCAATAAAAACATATTAAAACCCGTTGAGAAAATTGGATAACTCTAATTCCTTGTGATTGTTTATATTTTCTTTTGCTAAAGCATTAGGTTCATTTTGAGAATCTTTAACAAAAATCATGTACACAAAAATAGAGCTCTTTATTGACTTATTGAAAGCTTGCTTATGTACAATGGGTATGGTGTTACCCAACTCCTTAGCATCTATGTACATATCTTTTTCCCTGAACCTAAAGTAGATTCTACTTTCAGGAAATTAAAATTGGCAGCCATGCGATCAAACCATGTTTTCCCCTAGGATTACATCCTCTTGCTTGAGAGGAGGGATAAAGAAGTCCTCTCTGTCCACATAGATTTGGACATGGAGATTCAATTTCCCGATTAAGGAAGTGACTGAAGCTTCTTGCCCCCTGAAAGAACCGTTTGTGGGTAGGACATCTCCCATCTTGTAAGCTTGTATGCCTAGCTTGGTGGCCAACTCTGTGGATATGAAATTGTAAGTAGAACTAGGGTCAAAGAGAATAAAAGCATCATGTTCTCTTACCTTTCCCCAAGCATGGCATAGAGGATATCCTTTGTGGTGAGTTTCCTCCTCTTGGATCTCGACCAAGGTAGCTCTAGGAGGTTCATGGCCGGTGTTCTTTTGGGGACAAGCGCGGTACACATGCACTTGCTCACCGCACTTGACACCAAGGTTATCCTTACGATAACACTCAAGCTCTTCAGGAGAGACTTTGTTTTTGCCTTTGTAAACTCCCTTCTCCTTAGCTTTGTTGGAATTTCCCTTAGGATACTTTTGGACATTTTCCTTCCCCTTAGGCTCATTAGAACCCTTGTTTTCCATGGGCTTAGAATTTCTTTTAGCCCCTGTTTGGAAATTGATTCGAGAAGCCACCATAGTATGGTGTATAACCGCTGAGTGTGGCCTTTCGGAGTTGACATACTCCGCCATTTCTTCAGCTAAGCCCGCACAAATTTGTTTCTTTTTCTCTCAAAAATCCAACTTTTTAAAGACAGTGGCTTTGAGTTGTAAGTCTTAAAAATTGTCTACATATTTGTGAATGGATCGTAGGGAGAGAGCATCAAGCTTCGCCTGTAACATTTAATGGCCTAAAATCTTATGTGTAGCGGAAGTTAGCATGAACATAGTGAGCATTTCATTAGAGTTGATTCCTATTGAGAATTACAAGAGTGCTTGGGTGGAGAGAGCAACAAAAAGCACAACACCTAGTTAGATAGCATCGACAATACTTTCAAAAGAGAGAGCAATTAAACTATTGACAACAAATTGAGGACCGGATTTGCTTGAGAGCCGGTCCCCCTCCAAAAGGCTTTGTATTATGGTTTCTCCATCAAGAGAGGGACTTGTACAATACAATCTTTGTGTTCCTTCAAGATAGCTAGTGTAATGAAGATGGAAGCTTCATACACCAAGCAAAACACTTAATCAAAAACAACTTGATTTATCCCCGTTCTCAGACCCAAGACCTCACACACCTTCGAAGATTGTGAAGAGTATGCAGGGTATGAGAGTAGATTGAGAGGAAAAAGAAGTATTTACGAGAAAGAAGTACATCTCCTCACATAATTCATCTTATTAGCAAGCTTAGCTTAGTAATTAGCTTGGTAGAGAAGATGAGCATGCATTAAAGCTTGGCTTCTTGGTTGGATTTGCATCCACATGCCAAGAGAGTTTTGATGTTAGGCTTCTATCTCACAAGCTTGGAGTAGGTGATGAGCTCTCCATTAAAGCTTGGGAGGAGGATAGAGTATTTTTCCCTTTCACACATGGTCAAGTGTGAGAATGTGAGAGTGATTGCCAAGCAAAAATCAGCCCCCCTCTCTCTTGGGCGAGCCCTAGCTAGCTAAGTTAGGCTGGCTTTTGCCTCATTGGACTCCCCCAAGTCAAGCCAATAGGGATTAAGCAGCATAAGTGATAGCCTTCTGACATGTGTCCCCCTTTCCCTTTTGTGAGAGCTTTAGATAATTAAATAATTAACTAAACTCTCATTGACCCCTTTGCCTCCTGCCAATAGGAATCAGGGCAAGCCATGGGGCTCCTGAATGTCATTGGACCCTTGGGAGACTGCCCAATAGTCTTATAGGACACTTAATTCTTATTGAGTTTATTTTATTAAATGTTTTTAAATTAATTAAAACTAGATTTACTCTAGCTATTCTCATTGGTCCACTTCAAGGGTCTTCCAGATAGAATTGGGCATACCTTGTGGGCATCTGGCCTAGGGAGCGGACATGTGTCCCTCATTCCCTTTGTGTAAAGGGAGCCTGTGTGTGTGTGTGTGGTTTTCTCTCTCATCCCCTAGCTTTGGGGGCTCGCCCCCTCCCTTGTAGGGATGCAGAAAAGACTTTTTGGGCACACACACTAAGCATCCAATTTTCCCTAAGGTTGACCTTTGGACAAACCTTTGAATTTTGGAACCTTAGCATTTTGGAAGTCTAATGGCTGAAAACCTTAGGTCTTTTTAGCCGTTGGTTTCACATGGCTCTTTTGCAGATGCCCCCCCCTTTGGATCCCCTATTTTCCCTCCTTTGGATCCCTACTGTGGCCGGTCTGCTAACTTAACAATATTCTAGCTTTTTCTCCTTGACACTTCCACACATTAAATGATCAGTTTAATATGAGGAAAATCATTTAGGGGAATTAGATATTGATTATTATGACATTACCTCTCTCTTGAAATCATAGTCGTCCTCGACTATGGTGTAGAGAAGATAAAGCATATGCATGAGTCCTTTCTTAGCGGGTAGAGGATCCCTATGTTACCCTACGACATCATTCCATAATGGATGACTAGTCCATTTGGCGCTTGAGAGCCTGAGGCTGCCGCAAGCATGTCTGCACATTAGTCCTATCAATCTTCCATAGTAGAGTGACAAGCTCTACTTGGTGTTCGGGAGACGTCGTCTCCGCAAACTTGATCTAAGCATGCATACTACTTCATTTTTGTGCACAAATAAAGAAAAAGAGAGTCTTAGAAGACAAAAATTTTGTTCATTTTTAACATTTTGTACATTTGCTTTACTCTTGGGAAGCATTGTAAGCATTGACAAGGTTTAGGTTATCCTTTAATTGTATGCCTTGCATCCATCTAGCATCTTCAAAAGGATAATTTTAAACTTAATAAGATATCGTCGGATAGTCTTACCGCCTCTTAATACCTTGTCTTCATGTCGGAGAATGGACTCGGGCTACAGCACCTCCTCGTGGTCCTCGATCTCCGGTGGGTCTTCAATAGTTGGTTCTTCAGGTGGCTCTCCTTTGTAAGGCTTTAAGAGGCTCACATGAAAAGCATTGTGTATGAGCCAATGATTGGGCAACTTAAGTTGATAGGCCATCTCATTGATTGGCCTAAGAATCTGGAAGGGACCATAGTACCTTTTTGCTAGTTTAGCATAGTACTTTTGGTGGACCCGTAGGATTCTTGCCCGTCGTGTGCCTTAATCGAGCCTTGGGAAACTTTAACAAGACCCAATCGTTTTCTTTAAAGGCTTGGGCTCTTCTGTGCTTGTCAGCAGCAGCCTTTTGCCTTTGCTGTGAGATAGAGATAGCATCCTTAATCTTTTGGAAAGATTCTTGTAGGTCTCGGCTTACTATCATCTGCAGCGAAGATCTTCCATGTACCTTAAGTAGCAAGGGACTTTTTGATCTTCCCTCAATTACCTCGAAAGGTGCTTTTCCTGTAGAAGTATGTACAGTGTTATTGTAAGCATACTCTACTAAGGTAAGTACTTCTCCCATTGGGATCTTTGATCTACTTCCGTTACATAGGCTTTTAGTAGATCGAGAATAGTTAGGTTAGCTATTTCACTTTGGCCATCCGTTTGTGGATGATAGGCCGAAGAGAAGTTTAGCCTTGTTCCTAAATTCTCAAAGAGACCCTTCCAGAAATTACTGGTCATTCTAGGATCTCTATCCGACACTATGGACATTGGCAAGCCATGGTACTTGAAAATTTGCGAAATGAAGAGGGTTGCCATTTGATGGGCTTTGATAGTCTTTTTGACAGGTATAAAATGAGCTTGTTCACTGAACCTGTCTACTATCGTCCATATTCCCGTATTCCCATGGATAGACTTAGGCAATCCAAAGATAAAATCCATGGATATGCTCTCCCATGGTGAATTAGGGATTGGCAAGGGTTGAAGCAATCCAAGTTGCTTCCCTCTATCAAATTTTGTCTTTTGACATACCACACATTTGGAAACATACTCATGTATGTTCACTTTTCATGGTAGGCCAATAGAAATATGTTTTCAATTCCCTTTAGGGTAGACTGAATCCCTCTATGCCCCGCATATGGGGGAGCATGAGATTCATACATTACTTTCTCACGTAGTGAGTTAGTAACGCATAGTCTATTGCCATAGAGAAGATAGCCATCTTGTAAAGTAAATGGTTCTTCTTTCTTCCCTAAGGCAAGGGCTGAAATCACATCTCTAAAATCGGGATCAATAGCATACTCATCTATCATTAAAGATAGATCATTGTGAGTTGCTATGGAAACCGCATTCACTCTCGATCGTCTTGAGAGTGCATCGGCTACTTGATTATGCTTGCCAGCAATGTGAGCAATATGAAATGAAATTGCGAAAGGAATTTGCCCACCTCATTTGTTTGTCGGAGAGCTTGGTCTGCGTCATGAAGTACTTAAGACTTTGGTGATCCGTTCGCAGAATGAAAGGAGTCCCCAATAAATAGTGCTTCCATGAGTCTAAGGCATGTAGAACTGCAAGGAGTTCTTTTTCGTATATGCCTAGAGCTTGCTCAACAGAGTCGAGCCTTCGACTCTCATAGCCTATGGCGTGCCCTTCTTGGAGCAAAACAGCCCCAAGGCAATCACCACAAGCATCACATTGGACCTCAAATGGTTTTGAGAGATCCGGTAGTGTAAGCACAGGTTGAGAGATAAGCTTTTCTTTAAGCTTTTCGAAAGCATTGTTCTCCTTAGCAGACCACGTATACCTAACATTTTTCTTTGTTAGGTCATGTAATGGTCCCGCAATTTGTGAGAACTTTTCTATGAAGCGTCTATAGTATGCACACATACCTATAAAGCTTCTTAGTTCATGAAGATTCCTTGGTTTAGGCCATCCTTTTATTACCTCTAACTTGGATGGATCCATTTGGATTCCATCTTGAGAGATAATGTGACCTAAATATTGAATCTCTTGCAAGAAAAATTCACTTTTCTTTCGATTAACATAAAGTTTATTCTCTCTTAAAACTTGAAATATCACCTGGAGGTGTTGCTAGTGTTCGCGTAATGAATTAGAGTAGATGATTATATCATCAAAGAACACTGCAGTAAAGATTTGATGAGGCCTGAATAGCTTCTCCATCAACCGGTTGAATGTGCCTAGTGCATTGGTCAAGCCAAAAGGCATGACTATATATTTGTAAAGACCAAACGTAGTACGAAATGCGGTATTTACAATGTCTTGATCGACTATCCTTATTTGATGGTAGCCACTTTTTAGGTCAATTCTACTGAAGTAGGTTGACCCTTGTAGCTTATCAAATAGGTCTTCTACCCGTGGAGCAAGAAACCTATTTTTGATAGTGATCCTATTTAGTGCTCTATAGTGGACACACATATGATATGTGCCGTGTTTCTTTTGCACTAATAGCACGGGTGAACAAAATTGAGATGAGCTAGGCCTAACCATGCCCTTCTCAACTAACTCATGCACTTGCCGCATAATCTCCTCTTGTTGAGCTTGAGAAACTCTATAAGGAGGTTTGTTAGGCGGTGAACTTCCTGGAAGAAGTTCAATTGCATGGTCGTCATTACCTCGTTTAGGAGGTAGCTCACAAGGGATGTCGTCAATAAAGACATCTTGAAACCCCTTGAGAAAATTGGATAACTCTAATTCCTTTTGGTTGCTTTTATTTTCTTTTGCTAAAGCATTAGGTTCATTTTGAGAATCTTTAACAAAAATCATGTACACGGAAATAGAGCTCTTTATTGACTTGTTGAAAGCTGGTGTATGTACAATGGGGATGGTGTTACCCATCTCCCTAGCATCTATATACATGTCCTTTTCCCTGAACTTAAAGGAGATTCTCCTTTCAGGAAATTTAACATAGGCAGCCAGACGGTCAAACCATGGTGCCCCTAGGATTACATCCTCATGTTTGAGAGGAGAGATAAAGAAATCCTCTTTGTCCACATAGCCTTGGACATGAAAGCCTCAATTTCCCGATTAAGGGAGTGACTGAAGCTTCTTGCCCCTTGAAGGCACTGTCTGCGGGTAGGATATCTCCCATCTCGTAGGATTGTATGCCTAGCTTGGTGGCTAACTCCATAGATATGAAAATGTGAGTAGAACCAGGGTCAAAGAGAATAAAAGCATCATGTTCTCTTACCTTTCCCCAAGCATGGCATAGAGGAGATCCTTTGTGGTGAGTTTGGTGAATCTCCTCCTCTTGGATTTCAACCAAAGAAGCTCTAGGAGGATCTTGGCGGTTGTTCTTTTGGGGACAAGCGCGGTACGCATGCCCTTGTTCGCCGCACTTGAAACACCGGTTATCTTTACGATAACGCTCAAGCTCTTCAGGAGAGAGTTTTATTCTTTCCTTTGTAAACTCCCTTCTCTTTAGCTTTGTTGGAATTGCCCTTAGGAGACTTTTGGACATTGTCCTTCCCCTTAGGCTCATTGGAACCTTTGTTTTCCGGGGGCTTATTATTTCTTTTACCCCCCGTTTGGAAATTGATTCGCGAGGCCACCATAGTATGGTGTATTACCGCCGATATGGTACGTGGCCTTTGGGAGTTGACATACTCCGCCATTTCTTCGGTTAAGCCCGCACAAAATTGTTGCTTTTGCTCTCCAAAAATCCAACTTTTTGAAGACAGTGGCTTTGAGTTGTAGGTCCCAAAACTTGTCTACATATTTGTGGATGGATTCATTGGGAGAGAGCTTTAAGCTTCGCCATTCGGTGAGTACTTTGTCTTTGGCATCGGTGGCCAAAAACTGCTTCATAATGGAAGCTCTTAAAGCCTTCCATGTTCGTGGAGCTTCACCGTTGGCTCGTAGGTTAGACCACCATTGTCTGGCGGACTTTTGAAAGTGCATAGCTACATGGCGTAGCTTAGAGGACTCCGTGAAGCCCTCATCTCCAAACGCCGCATCGAATTGCTGGATAAAGGCCAAAACTTTGTCTGTAGCACGGAAGGTGCCATCATAGGTAAGGAAAGAGATGCTCTTCCCTCCCTCTTTGAATTTCTTCAGCTTGGACGACCTCTTCCATGCGGCATAGGATTTCTATGGCCTCTTCTTTTTGATGGTTCAAAAAATTCCATCATCACTTTCTTCAGAAGATGAAGAATTTGAAGGTGGAGAAGAGGGTGACCTCTTTCTTGCCTTTTTCTTGTCTTGATCTTTGTCGTCTTTACCATCAGCTTTCATAAGAGGAAGAGGATAAAGAAGATGGAGAAGAGGGTGTCCTCTTTCTCGCCTTTTTCTTCTCTTGCTTTTTATCATCCCTCTTTGAATTATGGCGTGGAGAAGAGTGTGATGGTCTTCTCCGCTTTGGTGGTGATGGAGAGCGTTTAGCCCGCCTTCTTCGTGGAGCCATCTCCGCCGAGGTGGCGGGAGACTCGCTTCTTTCTCGTTCCCTCGGTGGAGGCTCTTGAGTTCTCCTTTGGGAAGGAGATGCATCATCAAGAAGTAAGTTCTTGAGCCCTTCATATGGATTCTCTTCTTCTTCCCGAATCGGAGAGAGACCTCTTTTGGTAGTCTCACAAGGAGGCTTCCTAGGTGTTCTCTCGTCATGGTGATGAGCTTGGAGAATCCGTGAGCACGGAGCTGCCGTTGCACTTCACTTTGGAGAGATGGATTGCCCATGGCTTGTTGAAGCCTAGAAACAAGATAATTAACAAGCATTCAAGCATCATTAGTAGCTTGCTCATGAGCAAAATCAAAGTTATCAACATTAATTTCACTCTCTTTAATATTGTCAGCCATTCTAACAACTTTTAGGTGAAACTTTTTAGGTGTACTTTGGCACTTCAAGCCCTAGTTGCTACTCCTCTTTACCCCTTTAGAAAAAGCACTCAAGCTACTGTACCCGCGGCTCGAATACCATTAATTGCAAGGAATAGAAGAGAGGGTCTTTCGACACCAAAACAAGCACCGGCTCTTGTCAAGCTTCTAATAGCTCAATAGTGGTTAAGCTGTAGGCAAGCCCCGTAGGACTCCACTATTAAGACCATAGCTCTCGACGGTGATGCCCCGTTAACTGCACAAAGGCAGGCGCACTGCAAGGCTAAAAAAATCCCTATTCTACTTACTCCACAGGCAATTAATAATACCAACCATTTTAGCTGGCTTGAGGACCTCCCTTCTTGAGCAAGAAAAGAG
Source organism: Adiantum capillus-veneris (assembly GCF_014529385.1). Lineage (NCBI taxonomy): Eukaryota > Viridiplantae > Streptophyta > Polypodiopsida > Polypodiales > Pteridaceae > Adiantum > Adiantum capillus-veneris. The sequence continues at coordinate 128,504,839 of NC_140939.1, read as the reverse complement.
AAACCTTGAGCTCTGATACCAATGTAACATTTAATGGCCTAAAATCTTATGTGTAGCGGAAGTTAGCATGAACATAGTGAGCATTTCATTAGAGTTGAGATTCCTAATGAGAATTACAAGAGTGCTTGGGTGGAGAGAGCCAACAAAAAGCACAACACCTAGTTAGATAGATAGCATCGACAATACTTTCAAAAGAGAGAGCAATTAAACTATTGACAACAATTGAGGACCGGATTTGCATGGAGCCGGTCCCCCCTCCAAAAGGCTTTGTATTATGGTTTCTCCCATCAAGAGAGACATTGTACAATACAATTCTTTGTGTTCCTTCAAGACTAGCTAGTGTAATGAAGATGGAAGCTTCATACACCAAGCAAAACACTTAATCAAACACAACTTGATTATCCCCGTTCTCAGACCCAAGACCTCACACACCTCGAAGATGGTGAGAGCTAGCAGGGTATGAGAGTAGATTGAGAGGAAAAGGAAGTATCTTACGAGAAAGAAGTACATCTCCTCACATAATCACTCATATTAGCATAGCTTAGCTTAGTAATTAGCTTGGTAGAGAAGATGAGCATGCATTGAATCTTGGCTCTTGGTTGGATTTGCATCCACATGCCAAGAGAGTGTTGATGTAGGCTTCTATCTCACAAGCTTGGAGTAGGTGATGAGCTCTCCATTAAAGCTTGGGAGGAGATAGAGTATTTTTCCCTTCACACATGGTCAAGTGTGAGAATGTGAGAGTGAATGCCAAGCAAAAATCAGCCCCCCCCTCTCTCTTGGGCGAGCCCTAGCTGCTAAGTTAGGCTGGCTTTTGCCTCATTAGACCTCCCCAGGTTAAGCCAATAGGGATTAAGCAGCATAAGTGATAGCCTTCTGACATGTGTCCCCCTTTCCCCTTTTGTGAGAGCTTTAGATAATTAAATAATTAAAAACTAAACTCTCATTGGACCCCTTTGCCTCCTGGCCAATAGGAATCAGCAAGCCATGGGGCTCCTGAATGCTCATTGCACCCCTTGGGAGACTGCCCAATAGTCTTCTAGGACACTTAATTCTTATTGGTTTCTTTTATTAAATGTTTTTAAATTAATTAAACTAGATTTACTCTAGCCTAATTCTCATTGGTCCACTTCAAGGGTCTTCCAATAGGAATTGGGCATACCTTGTGGGCATCTGGCCTAGGGAGCGGACATGTGTCCCTCATTCCCTTTGTGTAAAGGGAGCCTGTGTGTGTGTGTGTGTGGTTTTCTCTCTCATCCCCTAGCTTTGGGGCTCGCCCCTCCCTTGTAGGGATGCAGAAAGACTTTTTGGGCACACACACTAAGCATCCCATTTTCCTAAGGTTGACCTTTGGACACAACCTTTGAATTTTGGAACCTTAGCATTTTGGAAGTCTTAATGGGCTGAGCCTTAGGGTCTTTTTTAGCCGTTGTTTCACATGGCTCTTTTGCAGATGGCCCCCCTTTGGATCCCTATTTTCCCTCCTTTGGATCCCTACTGTGGCCGGTCTGCTAACTTAACCAATATTCTAGCTTTTTCTCCCTTGACACTTCCCCACATTAAATGATCAGTTTAATATGAGAAAATCATTTAGGGGAATTAGATATTGATTATTATGACATCGCCATTCGGTGAGTACTTAGTCTTTGGCATTGGTGGCCAAAAATGGAAGCTCTTAAAGCTTTCTATGTTTGTGGAGCTTCACCATTGGCCCGTAGGCTAGACCATCATTGCCTCGCGGGCTTTTGAAAGTGCATAGCTACATGGTGTAGCTTAGAGGACTTCGTGAATCCCTCATCTCCAAACGTCGCATCAAATTGTTGGATAAAGGTCAAGACTTTGTCCGTAGCACCAAAGGTGCCATTGTAGGTAAGGAAAGAGATGCTCTTTCCTCCCTCTTTGAACTTCGTGAGCTTGGATGACCTCTTCCACGTGGCATAGGATTTCCTATGGCCTCTTCTTTTTTATGGTTCAAAAGTTGCACCATCACTTTCTTCAGAAGATGAAGAATTTGAGGAAGATGGAGAAGAGGGTGACCTCTTTCTTGCCTTTTTCTTGCCTTGATCTTCTTTGTCTACACCATCACTTTCATAAGAGGAAGCAGATGAAGAAGATGGAGAAGAGGGTGTCCTCTTTCTTGCCTTTTTCTTCTCTTTCTTTTTGTCATCCCTCTTTGAATTATGGTGTGGAGAAGGGTGCGATGGTCTTCTTCGTTTTGGAGGTGATGGAGAGCGTTTAGCCTGCCATCTTTGTGGAGCCATCTCCGCCAAGGTGGTAGGAGACTCACTTCTTTCTCGTTCCTTTGGTGGAGGCTCTTGAGTTCTCCTTTGATAAGGAGATGCATCATCAAGAAGCAAATTTCTGAGCCCTTCGTATGGATCCTGTTCTTCTTCCTGAATCGGAGAGAGGCCTCTTTTGGAAGTCTCACAAGGAGGCTTCCTAGGTACTCTCTCGTCATGGTGGGGACCTTGAAGAATCCCATGAGCACGAAGATACCATTGCACTTCACTTTGGAGGGATGAATTTCCCATGGTTTGTTGAATCCTAGAAACAAGGTCGTTAACAAGCATAGGGGCATCATTAGTAGCCTGCTCATTAGCAAAATCAAAGCTATCAATATTAATTTCACTCTCTTTACTATTATCAGCCATTCTAACAACTTTTAGGTGTACTTTGGCACTTCAAGCCCTAGTTGCTACTCCTCTTTACCCCTTTAGAAAAAGAACTCAAGCTACTATACCCGTGGCTCGAATACCATTAATTGCAAGGAATAGAAGAAGGTCGAAAAATCCCTATTCTACTTACTCATTTGCAATTAATGATAACAACCATTTATAGCTAGCTTGATGAGCTCCCTTCTTGAGCAAGAAAAGAGAAACCTTGTGCTCTGATACCAATATAACATTTAATGGCCTAGTAACTTGTGTGTAGCGGAAAACAGCATGAACATAGTGAGCATTTCATTAGAATAGATTCCTAATGACAATAACAAGAGTGCTTGGGTGGAGAGAGCAACAAAAAGTATAACACCTAGTTAGATAGCTTGAAAAATACTTCAAAAGAGAGAGAAATTAAGCTATTGACAACAATTGAGGACCGGATTTACATGGAGCCGGTCCCCCCTAGCCTCCAAAAGGCTTTGTATTATGGTTTCTCCCATCAAGAGAGACATTTTACAATACAATTCTTTGTGTTCCTTCTATACTAGCTAGTTCAATGAAGGTGGAAACTTGAAGCACTAAGAAAAACTCTTATAAAATACAACATCAATTCCCTCACGGTCTCAAAGCCAAGACCTCACACACCTTCGAAGATGGTGAGAGCTAGCGGGGTATGAGAGTAGATTGAGAGGAAGAAGGAGTAGTCTTACGAGAAAGATGTACATCTCCTCACCTAATCACTCATATTAGCATAACATAGCTTAGTAATTAGCATGGTGAAGGATATGAGCATGCATTGAATCTTGGCTCTTGGTTGGATTTGCATCACAAAGCCAAGAGTTGTTGGCGTAGGCCTCCCTTCTCACAATATTGGAGTAGGTGATAAGCTTTCCATTAAAGCTTGAGAAGGGGAGAGAGAGAGAGAGAGAGAGAGAGAGAGAGAGAGAGAGAGAGAGAGAGAGAGAGAGATAGAGAGTCTTCTTACTCCACACATGGACTTGTGTGAGTGTGTATGCCATAATGCCTTGAGAAAATCAGCCCCCCCCTCTCTCTCTCTCTCTCTCTCTCTCTCTCTCTCTCTCTCTCTCTCTCTCTCTCTCTCTCTCTCTCTCTCTCTCTCTCTCTCTCTCTCTCGGTCGACCCCTCTTGTTATTTTCTCATTCTCACACCCTATTGGACCTCTCCAGGCTTAGCCAATGGAATTTCAAGAGCATAAGTGATAGCCTTCTGACATGTGTCCCCCTTTCCCCTTTTGTGAGAGCTTTAGGTAATTAATTAATGCAACTAAACTCTCATTGGACCCCTTTGTCTCCTGGCCAATAGGAATCAGGCAAGCCATTGGGCTATTGAATGCTCATTGGACCCCTTGGGAGACTGTCCAATAGTCTTTTAGAGAGTTTAATTCCTATTGTTTCTTTTATTAAGTGTTTTTTAGTTTTATTAAACTAAATTTACTCTAGCCTAATTCTCATTGGTCCACCTCCAAGGCCATCCAATAGGATTTGAATACACCTTGTGGGCATCTGGGCTAGGGAGGTGCTAACATGTGTCCCTCATTCCCTTTGTGTAAAGGGAGCCTGTGTGTGTGTGTGTGTGTGTGTGTGTGTGAGTTTCTCTCTCATCCCCTACTTGCAAGGCTCGCTCCCTCCTATGTAGGAGCCATGAAGACTTTTTGGTACACACCCAAAGCATCCAATTTTCCTAGTGTTTGACCTTTGGACACAATCTTTGAATTTTGGAACCTTAGCATTTTGAAAGTCTTAATGGGCTGAACCTTAGGGTCTTTTAAACCCATTGTTTCACGTTGCTCTTTTGCAGATGGCCCCCCCTTTGGATCCCTATTTTCCCTCCTTTGGATACATACTGTGGCCGGCCTGTCAGCTTAATCAATATTCTAGCTTTTACTCCCCTAGCACTTCCCCATATTAAGGGATCAGTTTAACATGAGAAAATCATTTCGGAGAATTAGATATTAGTTGTAACATTTAATGGCCTAATAACTTGTGTGTAGCGGAAATTAGCATGAACATAGTCGGCATTTCATTAGAATAGATTTCTAATGAGAATTACAAGAGTGCTTGGGTGGAGAGAGCAACAAAAAGCATAACACCAAGTTAGATAGCATCAAAAATACTTTCAAAAGAGAGAGAAATTAAGCTATTGACAACAGTTGAGGACCGGATTTGCATGGAGCCGGTCCCCCCTCCAAAAGGCTTTGTATTATGGTTTCTCCCATCAAGAGAGACATTGTACAATACAATTCTTTGTGTTCCTTCAAGACTAGCTAGTGCAATGAAGATGAAAGCTTCATGCACTAAGCAAAACACTTAGTAAACACAACTTTAATTATCCCCGTTCTCAGACCCAAGACCTCACACACCTTCAAAGATGGTGAGAGCTAGCAGGGTATGAGAGTAGATTGAGAGGAAGAAGGAGTATCTTACGAGAAAGATGTACATCTCCTCACATAATCACTCATATTAGCATAGCTTTAGCTTATTAATTAGCTTGGTAGAGGAGATGAGCATGCATTGAAGCTTGGCTCTTGGTTGGATTTGCATCCACAAGCCAAGAGTGTGTCGAATGTAGGCTTCTATCTCACAAGCTTGGAGTAGGTGATGAGTTCTCCATTAAATCTTGGGAAGAGATAGTCTTCTCTTTCTTCACACATGAGATTGTGTGAGTGTGTGTGTGTGTGTGTTAATGCCTCGCAAAAATCAGCCCCCTCTCTCTCTTGGGCGAGCCCTCTTGCTATTTGCTCTTGCAGGCTCCCCATTGGACCTCCCCAAGTCAAGCCAATGGCTATTAAGCAGCATAAGTGATAGCCTTCTGACATGTGTCCCCCTTTTCCGTTTTGTGAGAGCTTAATCAATTAAACTTAATTGATTTAAATGAATTAAATCCCCATTCTGACCAAGAGGAATTAAGTAGCCCATTGGGCTGCTCAATTCCTATTGGACCCCTTCACAGGCTGTCCAATAATCATCCAGGAGACTTAATTTTCATTGGTTCTTTTTATTAAGTGTTTTAAAATTAATTAAGCTAAATTTACTCTAGCCTAATTCTCATTGTTCCACTTCAAGGGTCATCCAATAGGAATTGGGTACACCTTGTGGGCATCTGGCCTAGGGAGCTCACATGTGTCCCTCATTCCCTTTGTGTAAAGGGAGCTTGTGTGTGTGTGTGTGTGTGTGTGTGTGGCCTTCTCTCTCATCTCCTACTTGATAGGCTTGCCCCCTCCTATTTAGGGATATTCAAAGACTTTTTTGGTCACACACAAAGCATCCAATTTCCCTAGGGTTGACCTTTGGACATAACCTTTGAATTTTGGAACCTTAGCATTTTGGAAGTCTTAATGGGCTGAACCTTAGGATCTTTTTAGCCCATTGTTGCACATGGCTCTTTTGCAGATGGCCCCCCTCTTGGATCCCTATTTTTCCTCCTTTGGATCCCTATTGTGGCCGGTCTGCTAGTTTAACCAATATTCTAGCTTTTTCTCCCCTGGCACTTCCCCACATTAAATGATCAGTTTAATATGAGAATATCATTTTGGAGAATTAGATATTGATTATTATGACATTACCTCTCTCTTGAAATCATAGTCATCCTCGACTATGGTGTAGAGAAGATAAAGCATATTCATGAGTCCTTTTCTTAGCGGATAGAGGATCCCTATGTTACCCTACGACATCATTCCACACTGGATGACTAGTCCATTTGGCGCTTGAGAGCCTGAGGCTGCCGCAAGCATGTCTGCACATTAGTCCTATCAGCCTTCCATAGTAGAGTGACAAGCTCTACTTGGTGTTTGGGAGACGTCGTCTCCGCAAACTTGATCTAAGCATGCATACTACTTAATTTTTAGTGCACAATAAAGAAAAAGAGAGTCTTATAAGACAAAAACTTTGTTCATTTTTAACATTTTGTACATTTGCTTACTCTTGGGAAGCATTGTAAGTATTGACAAGGTTTAGGTTATCCTTTAATTGTGTGCCTTGCATCCATCTAGCATCCTCAAAAGGATAATTCTTAAACTTAATAAGATATCGTTGGGGATAATATTACCGCCTCCTAATACCTTGTCTTCATGTCGGAGAATGGACTCGGGCTGCAGCACCTCCTCTTGGTCCTCGATCTTCGGCGGGTCTTCAATAGTTGGTTCTTGACGTGGCTCTCCTTTGTAAGGCTTTAATAGTCTCACATGGAAAGCATTGTGTATGAGCCAATGATTGGGAAACTTGAGTTGATAGGACATCTCATTGATTGGCCTAAGAATGTGGAAGGGACCATAGTACCTTTTTGCTAGTTTAGCATAGTACTTTTGGTGACCCGTAGGATTCTTGCCCGTCGTGTGCCTTGATCGAGCCTTGGGAAACTTTAACAAGACCCAATCGTTTTCTTTAAAGGCTTGGGCTCTTTTGTGCTTGTCAGAAGCAGCCTTTTGCCTTTGTTGTGAGATAGAGATAGCATCCTTAATCTTTTGAAAAGATTCTTGTCGGTCTCGGCTATACTCATCTGCAACAAAGATCTTCCCATGTACTTTAAGTAGCAAGGGACTTTTTGATCTTCCCTCAATTACCTCGAAAGGTGATTTTCCCGTGGAAGTATGTACAGTGTTATCGTAAGCATACTCCACTAAGGGTAAGTACTTCTCCCATTGGGATCTTTGATCTACTTCCGTTACATAGGCTTTTAGTAGATCGAGAATTGTTAGGTTAGCTATTTCACTTTAGCCATCCGTTTGTCGATGATAGGCCAAAGAGAAGTTTAGCCTTGTCCCTAAATAATCAAAGAGACCCTTCCAGAAATTACTGGTCATTCTAGGATCTCTATCCGACACTATGGACATTATCAAGCCATGGTACTTGAAAATTTGTGAAATGAAGAGGGTTGCCATTTGATGGGCTTTGATAGTCTTTTTGATAGGTATAAAATGAGCTTGTTTACTGAACCTGTCTACTATCGTCCATATTCTCGTATTCCCATGGATAGACTTAGGCAATCCAAAGATAAAATCCATGGATATGCTCTCCCATGGTGAATTAGGGATTGGCAAGGGTTGAAGCAATCCAAGTTGCTTCCCTCTATCAAATTTTGTCTTTTGGCATACCACACATTTAGAAGCATACTCTTGTATGTTCACTTTCATGGTAGGCCAATAGAAATATGTTTCAATTCCCTTTAAGGTAGACTGAATCCCTTTATGCCCCGCGTACTGTGGAGCATGACATTCATACATTACTTTCTCACGTAGTGAGTTAGTAACGCATAGTCTATTGCCATAGAGAAGATAACCATCTTGTAAAGTAAATGGTTCTTCTTTCTTCCCTAATGCAAGGGCTGAAATCACATCTCTAAAATAAAGATCAATAGCGTACTCATCTATCATTGAAGATAGATCATTGTGAGTTGCTATGGAAACCACATTCACTCTCGGCCGTCTTGAGAGTGCATCAGTTACTTGATTATGCTTGCCAGAAATGTGAGCAATATGAAAATGAAATTGCAAAAGGAAATTTTCCCACCTCATTTGTTTGTTGAAGAGCTTGGTCTGCGTCATGAAGTACTTAAGACTTTGGTGATCCATTCGCAGAATGAAAGGAGTCCCCAATAAATAGTGCTTCCATGAGTCTAAGGCATGTAGAACTGCAAGGAGTTCCTTTTCATATATGCCTAGAGCTTGCTCAAGAGGGTCGAGACTTCGACTCTCATAGCCTATGGCGTGCCCTTCTTGGAGTAAAACAACTCCAAAGCAATCACCACAAGCATCACATTGGACCTCAAATGGTTTTGAGAGATCCGGTAGTGTAAGCAGAGGTTGAGAGATAAGCTTTTCTTTAAGCTTTTCGAAAGCATTGTTCTCCTTAGCAGACCATGTGTACCTAACGCTTTTCTTTGTTAGGTAATGTAATGGTCCCGCAATTTGTGAGAACTTTTCTATGAAGCGTCTATAGTATGCACACATATCTATAAAGCTTCTTAGTTCATGAAGATTCCTTAGTTTAGGGCATCCTTTTATTACCTCTAACTTTGATGGATCCATCTGGATGCCATCTTGAGAGATAATGTGACCTAAATATTGAATCTCTTGCAAGAAAAATTCACTTTTCTTTCGATTAACATAAAGTTTATTCTCTCTTAAAACTTGAAATATTACCTGGAGGTGTTGCTTGTGTTCGTCTAATGAATTAGAGTAGATGGTAATATCATCAAAGAACACTCCAGTGAAGGTTCGATGAGGCCTGAACAGCTTCTCCATCAAGCGGTTGAATGTGGCTAGTGCATTGTTCAAGCCAAAAGGCATGACAATGTATTCGTAAAGACCAAATGTGTTGCGAAATGCGGTCTTTACAATGTCTTGATCAACTATACTTATTTGATGATAGCCACTTTTTAGGTCAATCCTACTGAAGTAGGTCGATCCTTGTAGCTTATCAAATAGGTCTTCTACCCGTGGAACGGGAAACCTATTCTTGATAGTGATCCTATTTAGTGCTCTATAGTCGACACACATACGATATGTGCCATCTTTCTTTTGCACTAATAGCACGGGAGAGCAAGATGGAGATGAGCTAGGCCTTACCATACCTTTCTCAACTAGCTCATGCACTGTGAGACTTTGTAAATAGCTTGCTTTGTAGAACAATCATTGCATGCTTGCTCCAACAAGACGATGCATTCCACAAGGAAGAATGTCCTAATTACCCCAGGGATGCAGCTAGAGGGATGCAGCCAGGCCTTGAAGCGGATTCTACCCCAGGGATGCAACCACCCTTGAAGCGGAGTCTGCCGTAGGGGATGCAATACGTGGAGTAGTTGAAGACATCTTGATGGCAAAGTCTTCTGCAGTCAAATCACCTAGGCAACAACCAACTCCAAAAAGGCTGTTGCATTCTCCGTTGAGTGCCAAAGCATCACCAAGTGTGGACACTAGAGATGAAGCATCAGATGAGGAAGTTGCAGATGCGGTGAAAGCAACACCTCCTTCAACGGGGAAGAAGCCAACACCAAAGCGCAAGAAATCGACTCCCAAGAACTTAGGTGGAAGTCCCACAATGGATATACCTCTTGATTCATTTAGGAAGAGAAAGAAACCAAATGCAAAGCAATGAGTGTGTTTTTGTTGTAACTTCATGCAATTAGAAGATGTCTTTAGAAGGCATGTGCAATCCATTGCACCCCTATTATATCCATGATCATTGATGAATCAAGTGTTGGAATTTGTTAGTGACATGTCTCTTAATTCTTTGCATCGAGTAGTTGCAATCTATTTAATTTATTTTCTGTACATGTTTAGTAATATGTTTCTACTTTCTCTTGTCGTAGATAATCAAGAAGCTAAAAAAAGAGGAACTTGCATGAGACGAACTCGCTCTTCAGGGTTTCTAGATGAGGGGTCTGTACGTTCACTGGCTCAGTCTTATCCTGTGAAGAATCCAAGAAGGGGTGCTACAGCTTCCAGGGGGTTACATGCAAAAAAAAGTGTCTTTTGATATAGTTGAGGGGTCTGTAGGTTCACTGGCTCAGTCTTATCCTGTGAAGAATCCAAAAGGGGGTGCTACAGCTTCGAGGGGGGGTTACAGGCAAAAAGAAGAGTCTTTTGATACAGTTGATCCCTGCACACCTACTAGTACTGTTGAACTTGTTCCAAATGGGCCTAATGCAGTTGATGTGCAGGTTGTGCATGATGATGTGCATATAGATGTTGACCGTGCTAAACTTGAAAAGGGTACATTACCCACCCCCACCACAGTTGAATCTGGCGCAGATTCCATTGATGATGCTATGGTAGTTGATGCCTCCACAGATGCCATTGCTGATGCTACGCTAGTTGATGCCTGCAAAAATGACATTGTGGATGCAATGGAAGTTGATGCTTGCACAGATTCTTCTGCTGATGGCAATGTTAATGATGGTGGAACAGAAAGTATTGTTCATGCTGTCATAGATGCCCTTCTTGATGCAGTTGTGGCTATGGGTACAGATGCCATCTGGAACCGATGCCATTGATGATGCTACCACAATTGATGCCTGCACAGATGACATTGATGATGCTACAACAGTTGATGTTTTCACAGATGCCATTGCTGATGCTACGTATTTGATGCCTTCACAAATGATATTGTGGATGCTATGGAAGCTGATGCTAGCACAGATGCTGCTCCTGATGGCAATGTTAATGATGGTGGAACAGAAAGAATTGTTCATGCTATCATAGATTCCCTTCTTGATGCAGTTGTGGCTATGGGTACAGATGCCACTGTTGAATCTGGCACAGATGCCATTGATGATGCTACCACAGTTGATGCCTGCATAGATTCCATTGCTGATGCTACGGTATAGATGATGCCTGCACAAATGACATTGTGGATGCTATGGAAGTTGATGCTAGCACATATGCTGCTGCTGATGGCAATGTTAATGATGGTGGAACAGAATGTATTGTTCATGCTGTCATAGATGCCCTTCTTGATGTAGTTGTGCCTATAGGTACATACGCCACTATTGAGGATACCAGAGGCATGGGTGAGGAGGTACTCATTGAGAGCGAAGCTGGAATATGTGAGGCAGTGGGTGCAAGTGATGTCACAGCCCAAGCCAAGGTGGTCTGTCCAAGTGATGCAGCTGATGACATTGTTGATGCAGAGGAGGCAAAGGGTGCAGATGCCACTTTTGAATATATGGGAGGCTTGGGTGAGGAGGACCTCACTAAGAGAGTACCTGGAATAGGCTCAGCAGTGGGTAACGGTGATGTCAAGGCTTCTGTCGACACAGCTGAGGCAGGTGACAGAACAGTTCAATCGGGAGAGGCAATGGGAGAAGTTGTCATGGCTGCTATGAACATGAAAGAGGCAAATACACATAATACAACCGAGGCATGTATAGAGCAAAACAATGAGGTAGGGAAAAGGCACAGAGGTGCCCACTGACAGAGCAGCTCAATCGGGAGAGGCAATGGGAGAATATTTCATGGCTGCTGTGGACACGAAAGAGGCAATTGCACATGATACAACTATGGCTTGTAAAGATCCCACTGTTGGGAATACCAAAGGTAAAAGTCCAGAGGTCCGTATGGGTCGAGCGGCTGCTACAGATACAAATGAGGCAGGTGCAAAGAATGCTGATAAAGAGGCCAAAAATGGACATGATTATGAGAGGCAAGAGAGGCCAGAGTGTCTTGTGGTAATTCCAGTACAGATTATTGCACTACCTCCTGCATCTTTTGAGGACAAGAAGAGAAGGGACAATTTATGCATCATACTGGATGTGAATGGGCTTCTCATAACGAGGTATAAGGTCTCCTTCTACAAAGGAATAGTGAGAAGCGGTACTTCTGATTGGGTCAGATCAAGGTATCAAGTAGTCACTGGGCCAAATGCTACAGGAAAGATGCAATTTGAATATGTGGTCAGACCCAATGCATCAATCTTTTTGCATGCACTGCTGCAAAGAGCACAAGTTGCACTATGGAGCTGCATGACCCAGGACAATCTAGCACCTGCTTTGAGTGCATGCTTTCCTAGGCTGAACAAACATTTTTTCCTCAATATTATCGGTCAAGAGGGGTGTAGAGAGGCGAGCTTTAATCTAAATGAAGTTCCTGGGATCCCTCCATGTAGAGATAACGCAAAGCCCATATTTTTCAAGTGTTTGAAAGACTTTTGGAAGCACCATACTAAGTTTAACTTTGATAATACATTGGTGGTGGATGACACACTCTACAAGTGTAGGCTCAACCCTCCCGGGACTTGGGTCTGTCTTGCTTCATTTGAACCAGCAGATATTTGTCAGTCCCCAATTTACCTGGTTAGCACATTGTTCCCTTGGTTAGTCAAGTGGACAGTCTCACCCAGCCCTAATGCTTATGCAAAGATGAACCAGTTTGAAACTCCTTCGGACATAGTGTCTGCTCGTGTCATCAGCCACTATAGAAGTCAACAAGATGTATGTAGGGAAGGTTGATTGTGGTTATGGAATCATGCATACAGCATTTTGTGCACTGAATGTACTTGCGATTACTATACAAAAAACTGACCTGTTCAAAGTTCTCTAAACTTAATGATTGAATGATGTAATTTTATTTTGATGATATGATGTAATTTTATTTTGGTGATACGATGTTGTCATACTCTAATAGATTCCTGCTACATGGCACACATAACAGCATAGACAGGACCATTGGGCTATTATTACACATATTTATGCTATATAGCACTCATACTACAAGGAATACTATGACATAATAGCATAGATAGGGAGATTGGCCTCTTATTACGCTATATGGCACACATAGTGCTCTCAATATGTAATATAGCTCTTTCACATACCACACATCATATCATAGACAGGAACATTGTGCTATGTGATACACACACTTTTACTGTATAGCACACATGTTGATATCTTACTACAATAGAGTCCTTTTATAGCATAGACAGGGACATTGGGCTATTATTACACACACTTGTGCAATATAGCACACATAATAGTGTAGGTAGAGACAATGGACTATCTTGACACATTACTTGGCTACATATCACATATAGTAGGATGTACACAACTCCATAACACCCAATGGGTAGCTATTCATAAGAGTGAGATGTTTCACTTGAGAGTTATTCATTGTAAGAATGAGACATGTTTACCTGAGATTCATCAAGTAAGTGTATGGGATGCTCTTGATAATGTTTTCTGCCCAATCATTTCCGAAAAATATCTTTCTTATTTGGAGACACCCTATTGTGCTCTATCCAAAATGTAATAATTGTCTACTTCAATTCCTCCGATAAGGACCCAGCATTTCCAGACTTCCTTTTGCATAAGTCGAACCTCAGCGTACTTGACATAGGATCACTGACAAGTCTACCCAAAGCTGAATATAAATTCCTTGGATGAAAATTTAATAGCTTTGCCATTTTTTGTAGAGTAACACCTCTACCTTGGCTCCCATTATCATGCAGTAATCCATTCACCAGCATGCTGAATGTGCTTCGTTTTAAAAACATCTTGTCAGCTGATTTTGGAATATTTAATTCCTGTAAGGAGACCTTGAGTGCAGAAATAAGGCCATTTGTAGGAAGATACAAATCTTCACAGAATGACAAGATTCTATTATCATTGAAAACACCTTGAAGAATTGCATTCTTATCTTCTTTCCCGTAACTATGCAACTGTCTCACAATGTGCTGAACAATATTCTGAAGAGTATGTTGCTTCTTGTCTTCCTTTGTGTGTACATCGACGTCCTCCCTATGACAGTCTTCCGCTCCAATGTTGACGCTTGGCTATACTTGCTTTGTTGCACGACATCGCTTTCTGTACTCATGTTTAGCCTGTGCTTCATACTTCCTGACTGCAATAATTTCATCCTCATTTAGACAATCCTTTCTCTTGGAGTGCACCTGCGTATGAACTATATCTATTCCATGTGCCTCATCATAAAATCCGTCGTCCACCATCTTGGAACAGTCTATAGTAGTTTGAAATGAATGAAGTCATACAAAACTTCCTGATTGTAATAGTGAACTGAAATCCATTTGTGCTGCATTGTTGAGTTCAAGAAGCTCCATTGCTACTTGTGAGGAGGTATGAGCTGGAACCAAAGCGAGAGGAAGGGAGTCTCCATCATCCATATTCTAAACAGGAGAGTAGGAGAGAGAGAGAGAGAGAGATATGGAGATGGGCATTGGAGGCCATCTGAGAGAGAGAGAGAGAGAGAGAGAGAGAGAGAGGGGGGGGGGAGGTCCACACCTGCTAACCGCTCCATGTCTTTCAATCCGAGTGGTGGAGTCGTGAAGTTAGTTATCTTACCTATATTCTTTTACCAATATTCTTTTAAAAATTATTGACTTAAAAGCCCAGCTATGGTGCCAACCATAGCATCATACTTGGTGTCCATGGACATCAAGTATTTAGACACCATTCTATGCTTTCACCCAACCAAGGGATTCATGTTGCCATGGAAACACCTAGGTTTATCAATTAAATATTTGTTTATCTTTAATAACATTACTTTTGGTGTTTAATGGGTGAATGGAGTATTAGACCTTCTAAGGCTAGAATTTTGATAATGTATCTTTGAGGTTTGAAGATTTCACTTGACCTTCAAATAAGTATACTAGGTATTTTCCACCTTATAGTCATGCCTTTTGGCTTAACCAATGCACCAACCACATTCAACTGATTGATGGAGAAGCTATTCAGGACTCAGTGAACCTTTACTGGAGTGTTCTTTGATGATATAATCATCTACTTTAATTCATTATACGAACACAAGCAACACCTGCAGGTAATATCTCAAGTCTTAAGAGAGAATAAACTTTATGTTAATCGAAAGAAAAGTGAATTTTTCTTGCAAGAGATTCAGTATTTAGGTCATATTATCTCTCAAGATGGTATCCAAATGGATCCATCAAAGTTGGAGGTAATAAAAGGAAGGCCTAAACCAAGGAATCTTCATGAACTAAGAAGCTTTATAGGTATGTGTGCATACTTGGGGGGTTCACTATGTGTAAAACTACCATATCACGTGCGTTCAAGACATGTTTGTAAAACCCCTTATCTGTGAATTTTGTTAATAATATAATGTAGCCTTTTCTTTTAAAATCTGTAAGTTTTTTTTGAAATTTGAAAAAATAATACCCTTTTGTATATATATTTCTGTAAGTTTCAATAACTTTAAATACCCATCTGTTGAACTCACGTGATAGGTTACATTTTTATTAGGTGACCTACCCGGGTGTGCATACTATAGACGCTTCATAGAAAAGTTCTCACAAATTGCAGGACCATTACATGACCTAACAAAGAAAAACATTGTCGGGGGATAAGTTGGAAACTTGAGCCAGGTTAGCGCCGGGCTTCTAGCTGTGGAAAAATTGAGAGCGAAAAATTGCCGCACCGCACAATACAACAGCAATTAATTACTTGGTAATGCTATCGACGCACAAAACTTGCTCATCAAATCTCGCTTCTTGCTTGGCATCAACCGCTCCCTCCCGAAGAGTGCGCGAGCTGCTTTCTTCCCACTGCACTTTGCTCGTCCCCGCCTTAGGCTTCGCCTTTCTTTTCCTTGCTTGGATTCACACTTAAGCCCCTATTGAATTTGGGCGGCCATTTTATTTAATGTTATGGGCTTGATTGCCTTTGGGAGGCCCTTAGTGTCTTGGGTGGGCAATCCTTTAAGGTCATGGGCTTGATTTCTTGGGCAGCCCTTAGTGGCTTGGGCAGGCGGCCATGCCCCTTTAAGGTCGGCCATATTATGGCCCTTGAAAGGGCAACATTTGGCATGCATATCGGCCAAGGCAATTCCAAGCACTCGGCAATTTTGGCACCTCCCCATATGGCATACATACCGATTAAAGCATTACCATTAACAACATCTTTCTGCACCTGCCCTCGATCGACATTGTCATCGAGAATCTTGTGCCCATTTTAGCATTGCGGACCTTGCCACAAGCATGCTAGATGCAAGTGTAAGCGATTGCATTTGGAGAGTTATCCGTCTTTGCATTTGTTGAAAATAGCCAGCTTCCTGGCCCTGCTTCTGTTAGGTTTTTCCCGCAATCATTGCATTCCAAGAGACGACATTCCAAACGTGATACTCCTCAGCAATTACTGCTCCATGCATTCCAAAACTTGGACGAAGGACAGAAACTCCCAGCTAAGACACCAACCGAGCCGATCGGATCGGTACGGAATCGGCCCCCGGTGAATCTTTAACGGCCAATATCTTAGCAATCGTAACTCTGATCACTGATCTGAAAAGACCAACGTGCTCCAGAAAGTGAGCACTTTAAGCTTGTGCATTCATTTCATTTCTGTCACCTCAGTTGCAGTTGCCCAATCCGGTACGGATCTGCACAATCGACTTGAACTTTAAACTGCCATAACTTCTTCATCGTAGCTCTAATCGACGAGCCATAAAGACAGACCGGTAGAGCACATCGAGCGCTATAGTTCTAGGTCACAGTATCCCTTCCATGCCCACTTCAATCATAACACTTTTTAGCATCATTAAGGCATGTTTTTGGTCCTTTCGGATGCATTTGACATACATTCAGCATTAAACTTGATCTATTACCAGGTCTTAATCACTGGTGATTAATCATGTAAGCTTCAAAGAAACTTGATGTGCATTTTTTTGACATCTTTCTTAGCATGGGAGTGGAGCTGCACAACATCCACCCGCTCTGAACTTGCACAACCTCCGATCTGTGCCAACCGTACTTATATATCATCTTCAAGAGGATCATCAGACTCATCGTCTGATGCATACATAACATTGTCTTCAGGAGGTTGATATGTGTTGAAGTCTTCAATATTAATTTCACCATCTCGTTGCTTAAACAACTTAACTATTTTCCCTGCAATAGGCACCTTGAGCTCAGTGCCATCAATCTCGCATAACTTGTAGGTCGCATTATCATAAACATGAAGTACTACATATGGTCCAAACCACCGTTTACTGGTTCTCCAGGCTATTGTCATATACAAGGACCAAATCCCCATCTTTAATAGCATGAGGTCATAGTCTATGCTTACCATAAAACACTGCTTTATTCTTCGACCTTGCTTCCTTAAGCATTACTTTATCTTGTTCAATATCTTCCTAACGCCTCTCAAGTTGGCGAATGCACAATGCAAGCAAGTCTTCTGTAGACATACCTTCTTCCCATGGCATTACAGTCCAAGAGATAACCGCTTCCTCTGTAGGCATAATGGGGTTTTGCCAGTACATTAACTCAAATGGCATAAAACCTGTAATAACAAAACTATGTGTAGTTCGATCAGCCCATAAAGAAAATGGTAGGAGTTTAGGCCAATCACCAATATGTCCCTGGCATGCCTTTGCTAAAGCTTTAACAATAGGCGGATGCCCTCTTTCACTTTTACCATTACTCTATGGATTGTATGCTGTAGTGAGAGCCAATTTAATGCCCAAGCGAGCAAAGAAATCCCAAGCTTCATCTACCTCCAGCTCTTCTCTATCAACAGTAATTCTACCAACACATCCATACCTGGAAATAACATCCTCAAGCAAGAACTTGCATACGCACTGGTAGCTTTGGTACGCAAAGCTCTGCCTTCCATTTTGGCTAGTCTTTATGCAAGTCGCAATGAGGCTAAAATTGCTTTGCTAGGTAAAGAGTTGGAGTCAAATATTATGCATGAGGAAGATGATATGGACACTTTCCTTGCTAGTGTCAAGGATATCAATGAGCAACTCATTTCTGCAGGTGAAGTCATTTTAGACAGTTCCCTAGTGCAGACTGTTCTTGATGCCTTACCAGATTCCTACCAGATTCCTACCAGACTTTTGCTACTACTTGGAGACTCATGACCCAAGGAAATCCAGAAGTTGTCAAGTTTGATGCATTATGCACATTGTTGTTGCAAGAGTCACTTTCCAGAAAAAACAGGACTAGACAGCGTGGAATTAAACAGGCTTTTATTGCTTCTCAAAGAAAAGGTGGTAACAGCAATGCAGCCACTTCTTATGGTTCTGCTGCGAGTGGCAAAACTTCTGTTTCTAATGCTTCTGCTGGCATCACTTCATTTGGCAATTCTGGTGATAAGGGAAAAAAGAAGATGCATTGCCATTATTGTTAGCTAATGATCACTTGATCAAGTCGTGTCCTAAGTTGAAGGCCAAAGAGGCTAAGAAGAAAGAGGGTGGTTCCACTGCAAATGCTAGTTCCACTACAAATGCAGACATTTTTGAGTCTTCTGTGAAAGGAGACTGTGATGCTGATGTTGATGCAGAATGGGCTTTTAGCACAGAGTGCACTTACAATCCTGTTGTCCATCATTCCTGCTTGTCAGTTTTGCTACAGATTCACATGTGTGGTATTTCGACAGTGGTGCTACAAAGCACATTACCTCACATCGTGAATTTTTCACCTCTCTCAAGTCTGTCCCTCACGGAAATTCAGTCACTTGTGCCAACAATGCCTCTTATCCGGTTCAAGGAGTTGGAAAGATTGTGCTTACTGCTGCAAATGGAAGTTCTTTCACACTTGTTGATGCACTTTATGTACTTGGGATCAAGAAGAATCTCTTGTCTATATCCGCACTTGCTAGACTTGGACTTTTAGTCAAATTTGTGGATGACAGATGTACAGTTCATGATCTCAGTTTTGGTGATGAAATTGTTGCATCTGTTTTTTTGTGCTGTGGGCTGTATAAGCTCACTTTGTATGACAAGTGTGGATAAAATTTAGCAAATGCTGTTGCATATTCAAGGGCTATTTCAAATGCAAAACTTTGGCATGCATGTTTTGGTCATCTGAATTTTGCCAGTTTGCTGCATTTGTAGAAATCTGATATGGTTGCTTCTTTTCCGCCTCTTGAAGCACCTGTCAAACATGCTTATGAAGGTTGTATTTTGGGTAAGATGTAGCATGATTATAAGTTTCCAAAGTATGGTTTAGTTAGGGCCACATGCAGGTTGCAGCTTGTGCATAGTGATATTTGTGGGCCCATGCAAACTCCGTCCTTGGGCAATTACCTGTACTTCGTGACTTTCATTGATGATTACTCCAGGCATGCATGGGTATTTCCGCTTAAAGCGAAGTCCGAAGTTTTTATGTGCTTCAAACAATTTATGACTATGGATGAAAATGTCTCAAAATGTACTATGTACACCCTCCGTTCCGATCGAGGGGGGGAGTATATTTTTTATGAATTTAATGCATTTCCGGCTAGTCGTGGGATAAAACACCAATGTACAGTGCCTTATACACCTCAGTAAAATGGTGTTGCTGAGAGGAAAAACTGGTCACTGACGGAAATGGCACGATGTATGGTCAAAAGTCAAGCTTTGCCGCATTCATTTAGGCTTGAGGCCATCATGTGTGCCACTTATGTACTTAACAGGTGTCCTATGAAAGCTTTGTAGTCTATTACTCCATATGAAGCATGGCATGATAGAAATCCTTCTATTGAGCACATGAGTGTTTCTGGCTATTTAGAATATGCTTTGGTACCACAAACACAGTGTAGAAAATTGGATGATAAGGTTGTCAAATGTATTTTTGTTGGTTATAGTGCTGAAAGCAAAGGTTACAGGTTGTATCATCCGCAAACAAAATGTATTCTGGTTTTACGGGATGTAGTGTTTGTGGAAGATTCTGTCAAATGTTGTTGTGGCTTCAAAGGCTATTTTAGATATAAAACTTTGGCATGCACGTTTTGGGCATGTCAATTTTACTAGTTTGTTGCGTTTGCAAAAATATGATATGGTTGCTTCTTTGCCGCCTCTTGAAGCATCTGTCAAAAATGTTTATGAAGGTTGTATTTTGGGTAAGATGTTGTGTTCAAAGTTTCCAAAGGATGGTTCAGTTAGGGCCACATGCAGGTTGTAGCTTGTGCATAGTGATGTTTGTGGGCCCATGCAAACCTCATCCTTGGTCAATCACCTCTACTTTATGAATTTCATTTATGACTACTTTATTCATGCAAGGGTGTATCCGCTTAAGGAAAAGTTCGAAGTGTTTTTGAGCTTCAAGCAATATTTGGCTATGGATGAAAATGTCTCAAAATGTACTATGGGCACCCTCCATTCCGATCAAGGGGGGGAGTATATGTCTCATGAATTTAATCATTTTTGGCTAGTCGTGGGATAGAACACCAATGTACGATTCTGTATACACCTCAAAAAAGTGGTGTTACTGAGAGGAAAAATATGTCTCTTACGAAAATGGCAAGATGTATGGTCAAAAGTCAAGGCTATTTAAAACATTCGTTTTGGCTTGAGGTTATTATGTGTGCC